>NC_085869.1:53827713-53897713 GCF_034702125.1 Engraulis encrasicolus
GTGGCACGGCTCATATCTGGGGTGCCTTGGCAAAGTCATGGTAAAGTTTGGAAACCCCCGAGTTAGACACCACCAGTACCGCCTCACCAAGGAGGTCTGTCACTATACAGTAGTCAGACTCTAACTCTTGATCCTTCGATGTCCGCTCCTCCTATCATTGTGAAGCAGAATCCACCAGGCGTTGGATTGTTCACCCATTAATAGGGAATGTGAGCTGGGTTTAGACCGTTGTGAGACTGTTTCCTCTTACCCTACTGATGATATGTTGTTGCAATAGTAATCCTGCTCAGTACGAGAGGAACCGCAGGTTCAGACATTAGTTAGACTCTACTAGTACCGCTTCATCAAGGAGGTTAGTTATGGTGCATTCCAGTCCCAAATCATCCTAGTAGGAGATCGCACTTATCCAACCTCCTACTACGAAAAACGCTCTGGAACGCCAGTCAAAGTGGGAGCTCCAACTAGCGAGGTCGGGGTGACTCGCACTACTCCCACCTCAACAAATCGAAGTCGGACAATAATGGCGGCCCCCATGTAGCCGTTATTTAAAATGTGAAATGTAAATAGTGAAACTCCATTTCTCTTTTGTGCAGCTGTTCCAAACACAGCAATTTTTACTCAGCATAAACTTTGTGTTATTACATGATATTGTGTCAACATAAATGTAACATATGACAGAGTAATAACTATTGTGGCTTTTTTGGCTCGTGTGAAAACACCTCGCTTAAGTCAGCTGAACCGCGGGGGTTGCCATGGATGTAGAACTTCCACTTCAAATGTCAGGAACGGCAGCTGCAATATCCAGGTAGGATAAGTGCGATCTCCTACTAGGATGACTTGGGACTGGAATGCACCATTAGACTCTACCAGTACCGCTTCATCAAGGAGGTCAGTTACTATAGTGAGACTCTAGTAGTACCACTTTATCCAGAAGGTTAGTTAGGCCAACGAGTAGACTACTCTCTGCCAGTAGTGCTTCGTCAGGAAGGTTAGTTCGGTTCTACCAGTTATCGCTTCATCAAGGAGGTTAGGTACAATAGTTAGACTCTATGGTACCAGGGTTGCCAGATGAGACTGCTGATTTCCAACCCAAAAAAATGCCCAAAACCCGCCTTGAAGCACGCCCAATTTGAACTAAATTCTATTGATTTCTATGGCCATAAACATGCAGAAAACCCAGCAGAAAGGCCATTTTTACCCGACGACCATCGTAAGCAGCCCAATTGGGCAACACTGACCAGTACATGAGGAGGACAACCTCTACTAGTACTGCTTCATCAGGGTCAGTTATGGCTTCATCAAGTAGTTTAGTAGGGTTCTATCATTAGTGTGTCCGTCCGTAATTATTTGTATTCATTATTAGAGGTGAGATCAGCAAGTTTGTTCGTCCCCTCTACAAAGTACTGACTCACCTAAGAGTTTAGTGAGGCCACCGAGTTCGACCGCCCACCTGCATTCTCTGAGTAAGGTCATTAATTAGCCCCAGAGCAAGCTGCACAGCCGGCCTTTTCTAAATTCGGTCACCCAACTCTCACAAAAGGTATTACTGTGGAGGCTCTATTACAGGGCTCTCTGCAATGGTTTAGCCGATCGCTTCTTTTCTGTGGAAATCTCCTATTACAGAGCTTTGTGGTTGTGCTTTCTGTATTGCACTTTATTATATGTGAAGAGCTCCTATCGCTGGGCTTTATAAATGGCATTTAAGCTTAATGTATTTCAATCTGCAAGGAAGTACACTGTATTGCAATGGGTGATGTGCTTTTTGAAAACTGTATAAATGTCAAGAGGTGAGAGTAGCTGAGTCCCTCTCCGCTGGTGCTTTTCAAAATGCATTCATTTAAGTTCAGCCAGGCGCTACAGTACGACTGGACTGGACGCGAGTCTGCGGCCGCCGCCACCCCCAGCACCTGTTGCTAAGAGTGAAGCTGAGGCCCCCGTGGCGTGTCGGGTTATTTGTGTCCGTCGCAGTGCTCTTAGTCACTCTCGCAGCCTCCTGTCAAGCCTATTGAGCCGTCAAATGGATTTCTCAAAATGGATCTTTCCCCTCCTCTTTTCTGCGAAAACTCAGCTCTGGTGCTTCCTATGGAACTGACTGTGTTCGCTCATGCATTATCACAAAAAGAACTTTAAACTCAGCCAGTGTCTACTGCGCTGCGCAGTGAAGTGTGTCTGACTCTTATTGTATTAGAACGCAAAATTCATAAAATAAATATGGAGCGGTAATGTGCAATTTGATAGAATATAGAATGTAATAATACATTTTACAATCTTACTCTGCATTCTTGTAAGAAGGATTGAGGTTCAAGATCCATTGTATACTTATAACAAAATGATTATGGTTCAGATTCTGTGCCTATGACTTAGATTCTGTGTAATTGTTGTGCCCAATTTTCATTCTAGGTGGAAATGTTGCACAACAAGTCTCAGGACAAGTCTCCTGTCTGTTATGGGGAGATAGCTCTTGTTATTTGCATCCTTGAGCCATTTTAACAATTATAACAACTACATATTTAACTGTACACAACTGTATAATGGCCTCGCTCAACATTGGTGTTCATGCCCCATTTGTACACATTTTGTTTTATGGATTCTGTTACATTGTTAATACCAGTACAAGACTGCTACAGACTCTGGTACCCCGCCAGTTACTATTGTCTTGATTGCATGGACCATCAATCAGCATGTAGTGCATATTTGTGTAATGGGCTCAACAGTAGATACAGTAGAAATACCAGTGTTATTATAACTCTTAAAGAGTTGAAATGAGCTCTATTTCAGATAACATTTGAGCCAACTCAAAATAATGTTACTCTTTGGTCAGTGTACATTTTCAACATTAGTTCTGCTCAATATTTCGTAAAGCATTATTACCAGTGTGGTGTTGGGTATTAAATTGCTGGTGTGAGTTTATCAATGTGCTTGTGTCAGTTATTCATGTGCTGGTGTTGGTTGGGCTGGTACTCAGCAGCAGCATGTTCTCCTTGGCGTCCTCAGGGCCTGGGTCGGTGGGAGCTGTGGACGGAGGAGCTGCAGAACGCCCCGGCCATCCCCAAGGACATGCAGTTCAACGAGATCATCGTGCCCACGGAGAACACGGTGCGCTACACGGCCCTCATGGAGATGCTGGTCACACACCAGAAGCCCACCGTCTTCATCGGGCCCACCGGCACTGGCAAGAGCGTCTACATCATTGTACGTGACACACACACACACACACACACACACACACACACACACACACACACACACACACACATACATGCACTGGCAAACACACACAAGCACACACACACAAACTCATGCACACAGACACCACCCAATTACAACAAAAGTAAAGAAAGCTTCCCAGACCAAATCAAAATTTGTTTATTTGTGTAGCAAAATATCAACTACCTAGTAGTTGACTCAAAGTGCTTCACATTCACACACACACACATTTGCTCATAATGAGGATCTGCCATGTGATGCTTCACTTGTGGGATATGCAGTTGTCGTGCATATGTAGTTTTTCTTTAATACAGTAAATCTAGTGAGCCTGTCCAAACAGCCTAACCAGTTTGTGAGATGCTGTGTATGAGACAGTCAGTCCATCAGGCCTTTTTCACACCACAGAAATTACTCAAAATATGTCCAGCCAGGCAACTGGGTCCCCAGCCCCTCTTCTGCTCTGCTCTTCACACCCAGCAGCACAGCACATATCCTCCACCCCCCACCCCCCAACCTCCCCCCCCCGGAGAACAATTTGGGGTTTATTTTGGCCAGCCCACAAGGGCGTGCGTACCCGCCACAGCCTGGCTGCCACATTTCAGCGGCTGAACCGCATGGCTCCAGACACCCTGCCAACACCAGGCAGGGAAGCAGGCAGGCAGGCAGGCAGGCAGAGCAATCAGGAAGGTAGGGATGGGATGGGATGGGATGGGATGGGATGGGATGGGATGGGATGGGATGGGATGGGATGGGATGGGATGGGATGGGATGGGATGGGATTTGGGATGGGATGGGATGGGATGGGATGGGATGGGATGGGATGGGATGGGATGGGATGGGGCCACCTATTCATCTGCCTCTTCAGCTAAGCTGCCCACGCACAGCACAGCACCAGGAATCTGCCGAGCAACTCATCCAGCCAGCCCACCACCAGCCAGCCAGCAATATTTTTGAACGGCCAAGGAGCCGGGCCAGTCTCACAGAGCTGCGGGGCATCCGACCGCCCTGCCATGCCCAGTCGAGGGTTTATGTGTCTGAGTGGAGGATGGGATGGGAGGGTGGCCGGTGGCTGGTGGGGTGGTGAGAGCTGTGTGGGTGCGGGGGGTGTGAAAGGGAGCCGGCCGGCGATAGTTGGCTGGTAGTGGAGGTGTTAGTGGTGGATGGTTGGTTTCTGTGTGTGTGTGTGTGTGTGTGTGTGTGTGTGTGTGTGTGTGTGTGTGTGTGTGTGTGTGTGTGTGTGTGTGTGTGTGTGTGTGTGTGTGTGTGTGTGTAGGTGTGTGTAGGTGTGTGTGTTTGTGTGGTTGGGGGGGTGTTGTTGGTAAGGCCGACTTTTGATAAATGAGTTGGAGGCCTCAGACCAACTGCAGCACACTGTGCCAAACCCCGTCGACCCGCACCATGAAGGAGAGAGAGGGAGGAGAGAGGAGCGCAAGCTGCTGCACTCCCTTTTTTTTACCCAGGGAGCCGAGCGAGTCTAGCCGAGCCGAGCTGAGTTGAGCTGAGCGGGTGCTGGTGGGGCTGGCGGGGTGGCAGGCACCAGCACGGCCCAGATCCATCACACTAACGGCCTCATCCATTATCCGCCTCGTTACGCTCTTGTGTCATAGCCGTGCCTAACCCCAACACACACATGTAGACACACACAAGCACACATACACACACACACACACATATGCATTTCACATATACACACACACAGAGACACATTATGGAGACACATTGGCATTGAACACACACTCACACACACAGTAGTTTGCGCGCGCACACACACACACACACACACACACACACACATATGCATTTCACATATACACACACACAGAGACACATTATGGAGACACATTGGCATTGAACACACACTCACACACACAGACACACACACACACACACACACAGTATGCACACGCACACACAGTGACGCATGTGCACACACCATCCTTTACCCCCCTCATGCTCGTCACTTTCAAAACACATTAAGTCTAACATGCTCAAGACTCTAGACGGCGAGCGCCATCTGACACGCAGCACATTTACGTGTAGGTGTTTTCTCTTCCTTAACGTCTTAAGTGTTTAAGGAGACGTCTGCCTGACATAGAAGCACAGCGCTGCCGCTGAAAAACGTCTCTGCGCTTTATGTTTCATCCGACACTCAGTTTCCCACTCTTCGAGGACAAGCTGCCCTTATTTAAATCGGCTCTTTTCAAACAAGTAATGATTGTATTTTCCCTTTCACCACTTTTTTCCTATAGAGGTGTCTTTTAGCGTAAAGTAGTATGTGATGCCATTTTACTGTAACTATGAGAGAAGCCAAGGACTTTTCTATGTATTTTTTTCAAGGTGAAAAGCATCAATCATGGAGTGCTTCGAAAAAATGTGTGAATAGAAATCCAAGGTTACATTCCCAGTAAATTACCAATGACATGCTTTTGAATTCTTAAACTCCGAATTTTTCCCCCCATAACTTTATCTGCCCATCATCATCTAATATATTTCCTTTTTGATGTGTTCCAACACGATGGCAGAAAGTCAAATCTTTCAAGAACGATTAGAACGAGGCTATCATCATGAACAATAAATAGAACAAGTTAACCTGTGGCCCTTATTACACATTAGACCATGCATTGTGCCTCTGAGTGCTTTCTGAGACTCCTTAACCTGCCTCATTCAAAAGTACTTTTGCACCAAATCACGCCATGCCATCTACAGTACTTTCCCTACTGCCACCTTTGTAGACCATTTAATTTCAGGAGAAGTTAACATTTGATTTCATGTTTCTTTTATAACGTATCTAAATGTAAGTAATGATACAGTATGTACATGCTGTATCTAACACCAACCCCAACCCTCCCTAACTACCGTTCCTACTGTAACTGTAACACTGCGGCACTATACGTCAGCACATACACTGTAATGTAATATACGTAACACTGTACTGTAATATACGTAACATATTGTTGCACATTTCGTTACATTGTTGATATAACAGGGATGGTTAAATAAATATGACTGATGTTCAGAGACTTTCAAGAACCAAACAAACACTTTTCAGCATTTCACATTTACCCTTCTAATCGTTTATCTGCCCAATCTTGACACACACCTTTTGATCTCTTGTATCTCAGGACTTCCTCCTGAAACGGCTGAAGAAGGATGTGTACGTGCCGCTGCAGATCAACTTCTCGGCCCAGACCACGGCCGCCCAGACCCAGAACATCATCATGTCCAAGCTGGACAAGCGCCGCAAAGGCGTCTTCGGCCCGCCGCTGGGCAAGAGAACGGTGAGAGCATGGAGCAGGGGCCGGGAGCAGGTGGTGTTTACCACAGGTGTGTGCAGCCAGGTGTTGGTGGATGCGGTTGCTCCTGTACTGGGGCAACGCAGGCTGACAGGCAGAGATGCACCCACACAGAACAGATGGGTCACACCAAATGTGCATAACCTTGATGCTGTATGCTTTGCGTGTTACTAAATGTCTGCCGTGGTGCTGCCGTGGAGATATTATAATGAAAGGGTGATTTATCACCGCAAGAGAATTGATCAGAACAGAATAGAATAGAATAGGATAGGTAGACTAGATTAGAATAGAATAGAACAGAATAGAATAGCATCGTTCTCGTTCTATGATAAAATAGAATGGTTCTATGAATAGAAAGTGACCACAAGTCAAACAATCTGACGACATGTTGTAAAGCAGATAAGATTTTATTATTTTTGAAAACACCTTTTTGTTTCCTGGGGCTGCAGGTGGTGTTTGTGGACGACGTGAATATGCCTGCGCGAGAGACGTACGGAGCGCAGCCCCCGGTGGAGCTGCTGAGGCAGTGGCTGGACCACTGGAACTGGTACGAGCTGAAGGACTGCTCCATGATCAACCTGGTGGACATCCAGATCATGTGCGCCATGGGACCCCCCGGTAGGTCTGCACTTCCAGCGTGTTTGGGGTCAATAATACACATTGTTGGGAGAAAAAAATATGTTATAAAGGTTATTAAAGCAGTACTTTGACATTGCATCATCTGTAGTCGTTAAGTTAGTAAACTTGACTACGTACTGTATGAGTTTTGTTAGTGGGGCAGCCGTGGCCTGATGGTAAGGGAAGTGGTCTTACCATAAGATCAAAGGCTTGCAGGTTTTTGAAAGACTATGATTCTATTTTATCCAATCACTAACATTTGTTCAGGACATTGGAAACCGATTACTGATGAGGGAGGGGTGAACTCTGCCACAAGTCACAAGTGCTCGTCTGTCTGGAGTAACAAGTTAGATTGCCAGACTGCCAACCAGGACTCTAAATTAACACCAGCCAACCAGCCAAATGCTGGTGAAATTTCAGTTTGCCTGGTAAAAAAGACCAACTTATCAGCCACATTCACCCATTAGTTAGCATGTGTTTGGCTGGTAAGGTTAAAATCCAATAGCCATTTTGGCTGGTGATGAAAAAAGTTAATTTAGAGCCCTGCTGCCAACAATGTCCGTAATAGTTTGTAAAACTTACACTCAGTTATGTGTACAATGGAAAGCATTTAAAACACTAGTCACAACAATGTAATGGTTGTTGTGGATATCCACATAATTGACACACGGAAATTTGATCTTTGTACCAAGCTGTAAGTATGTTTATTTGACGTGTAAAATTGTCTGGTTAGCATTAACATTGCAGTCTATGGGATTTTCATAACCTGAAAGCCTACTTCCGTAGCATACAGTAACAAGGGACAAAAAAAACGGCTTCATTGCTTTTACCGGAATGTTGCTACTTGGTCGCTTGTCTGGTAACAAGACCAAACCCCTCCCAGAACTCCAGTTCCAGGCCCTCTACTCTACATGTACTTAATTACAAAGGGATGGTAAAACCAGGCTAGGGAAATGTTATTAGATAACTTTGACATTGCAGACATTTCCTCTAACAAATTACAACTTGTTCATTGGTATTCTCTGTCTACCAAACTTATAATAGGGGTTAATGGAGAGGTATCAACTTTTCTCTTTTCACCTCTTCAATTTGCTCTCTCACCAGTAGGCAGGCGCTAATAAATGTTATTCCACGACCTAATTAGATTTCCCTTTGTGGCATGTCCTTTCAAATGTCAATTAACCTTTTGACATTTGCATAAATAATATTGAGGCAAAGTAGCGTCAGCTTTTAACTACGGTATGCACACTTAATATTTATAAGTGCACACAGCCTGCAAGTTCCTCTTCATTCCACCTTTATTCATGTCATGAATTTCTTTCCTCAGGTGGTGGAAGGAACCCGGTGACGCCGCGATTCCTTCGTCACTTCAACACGGTGACGATAAATGACTTTGATGAAAGGACCATGTACACCATCTTCTCACGCATCCTGGACTGGCACCTGACCATTCGGTAATTGTTGTGCATGTGTGTGTGTGTGTGTGTGTGTGTGTGTGTGTGTGTGTGTGTGTGTGTGTGTGTGTGTGTGTGTGTGTGTGTGTGTGTGTGTGTGTGTGTGTTTGTGTACGTGCATGCACAAAGTGTGTTTCTGTGACTGTGAGTGTGTGTGCGTATGCCCATGTGTTCTAAATACCTTTGCTAAAGCACATGATGAATGGTTCAGGCATTGGCCAATATTTCAACACAGTTTAGGCAGCATGCTTTTTTCTTTCTTTCTTTCTTTCTTTCTTTCTTTCTTTCTTTCTTTCTTTCGTCATACAAAACAACCCTTAAAACACATACTCATTTTTGTGTTCCCCAAGCCCTTCACCAGTTACTGGAAATATTATTGCCAAGATGACCGTTTTTTTTTTTTTCCCAACAAAAAAGGGGCTTTCGAATCTTTTTCAAATTTTTGTCTCCCCCTACACCTCCATCCATGACTCAAGTGCCCTTAAGCAAGGCACCTAACCTCATTCTGCTGTTTCAGTGGACTGTAACCTCTACCCTGTTAATAATTGTTAGTCGCTTTGTACTTGTATAAAAGCGTCAGCTAAGTATAATGTAATGTCACGTAAAGCACATATTGTATTTTCCTCCAGGTTTGCGTTCCCCAAGTCCTTCGCCAGCGTGACCTCCCAGATCATTAACGGCACCATGCTCGTGTACCAGGAGGCCACCAAGAATCTGCTGCCCACGCCCGCCAAGTCCCACTACCTGTTCAACTTGCGCGACTTCTCCCGCGTCATCCAGGGCGTCTGCCTGTCCCGGCCCGAGACGGCCGAGGACCCCAAGGCCTTGAAGCGCCTCTGGGTACATGAGGTAATACGTCACCTCCTCCCCTGTTGTGGTCATACTCAGGCAAGCACAGGGGTTATTTGTCCTGGGCCCAGGGAGAGGGGAAGCCCTCATTACGTTGTTTGTATTGAAAAGGCAGGCCTTTCAGTTGTCTTAGTCCTGGGCACAGCCAAAGCTGTCAGGGACCGTAGTCATACTCATGCCCTTGCCAGAGCTTTGCCTTTCGAATTCCCATACTCCCCAAACACAAAGAGTTTAAACAAGGATAAGGCAGGGGTTTTTAACTTGCAAATATAAAACAGATCAAAGGCATACAAAGGCAGGTCGGCTTTTAATGTGAGTGAGGATAATTCCCTAGCTGTATGGGAGATTCTAGTTTCTGAAGGCACACAAAAAACAGACTATTCGTAACACTTGTTCGTTTCACATGAATACTACTGTTAGTACTACTACTTCTGCCATAGACAGTGGAAAGAGAGAAAGAAAATCTAGAAAGAATCTAGAAAATCTTTAAAAATAAAAATAAAAGCACCATTTTTACATCATTAATATCATATTGCTTGGTGATGGTTATAGACATGGATGTACTTGAGTGGACATGGAATGTGAATAGAAATATGAAATTGACTTGCAGGTATACGTACTTAGACCATTTGGTGCACAAGTTGTAATCATACTATGCATCATGCATTCACCTTCCACCTTCCATGTTCTTGCTATTTTCTCCACCCACCCCTTGCCTGCCACCAGGTCCAGCGCGTGTACTACGACCGGCTGGTGCACAAGTCGGACCAGGCGTGGATGGTGGGCTTCCTGCAGCAGGTGTGCGACAGCCACCTGAAGGAGAACTTCCACCAGCTCTTCCAGCACCTGGACCAGGACCTGGACGGCAGCGTGACGGAGGACGACCTGCGCAGCCTGATGTTCTGTGACTTCCACGACCCCAAGGGCGAGGACCGCAACTACCGCGAGGTGGCCGACCTCGACCAGCTGCGCCAGGTGGGTTACCGCTCTGTAAATTATGGTGCAGCCAGCTAAAAATAAAAAGGTTTGAGTCGTTAAGTTTGTAAGTTAACTCAACTTGAGAAAGACTCGAGTTCAGTTAAGCCTTGAGTTGAGTTATCTTACAAACTTAAGGCAGCAGGCAATTTACCTTTTTTACGTTTAACTGACTTACAAAGTTTTACTGTGTAGGGGAGTGCTCTTGGGTCTGTACTACTACGAACAGAGTTCAACCTATCCAAAAGTAACACAGGTTTAACTTGGCCAACATAACATAACCTGGCTACGAGAAACCTGGCAGAAACGCGGGACAAATCGACATCTATATCATTGTCTTTATAACTGTATATGCTTTCTAACATATTGGACACACTTTGCACATATTGCAGTGAGTTTTTTCATCACCAAGTATCAACATGACCATTTTTTGAAGATGAGATGCATTTTTGAAAAAAAAGATGAGCTCTGTTCTAATGCACCATCTGTCTTAAGAAACCCCAAGGGTTTTTTCGGCATTATTTCGCTAGTGCGCCATTTCTGAATGAGCCATTTTGATATAGATTAATCTAGATTAATCTAGATTAATTTCAAAATTACAGTGAGATTAATCTAGATTAAAAAAATTAATCTATGCCCACCCCTACTTAGTACCTTGTAATGTTTCGAGACCTCTCCTTCTTGTTAGAGTATTAGCATCAGCCTCTGATTGTGCCTCTGCTCACTTTACTACAGGTTGTGGAGAGTCACCTGGAGGAGTACAACAACGTGAGCAAGGCGCCCATGAACCTGGTGCTGTTCCGCTTCGCCATCGAGCACGTGTGCCGCATCTCGCGCGTCATCAAGCAGCCGCGCGGGCACTCCCTGCTGGTGGGGGTCGGGGGCAGCGGCCGCCAGTCACTCACGCGCCTGGCCGCGCACATGGCCGAGATCGAGGTCTTCCAGGTCAGACTCCAGCAAATTCTTACTTACAGTAACTATGTTTCGTTATGTGCCATTTTGCAATGTATTCCCCCTGTCTTCTGTAAGTTCAAAGTATAGAGTCAGGGTTTTCCTTAATGGCTGATGTGATACTGAAGATAAATACTTTCACACTTCCAGCTAGTGGAATTGGGGGAACTGAATAGCGAAAAAGCCTTAATAAACATTAGGCTCCCATTACCATAGCTATCCGAGTTAACACAATAACGTGTAAACCTGAAGTTGTCTCTAATATTTCTGCATGAGTTTGGGCTCATACTTGTGTATGCAGTGCATGTAGTTTATGGATAACATATGTTATATGGATCTCTATATTAAATAGGCCTAAAATGATGCCAATATCACCCCATACCAATATGTTCAAAAACAACTGATGTCATAATCCATTACACAGAATTAACAAAAAACATGTAGATCTGAAGTTGTCCTCATCTCTTTATTAGCGCGTCTGCATGACTATGGGCTCATACTTGTTTACAGTACGTGCATGCATACTGTTATATGGATCACTATGAATCGGCTTAATTGTTATGTCGATATCATTCGACGTTACAGTAATATGTTCAGAAATGCTAAATATTTGCCAGCTGATGTGATGGGCTTGTGATGTCTCTGTCCAGGTGGAGATCTCCAAGAGCTACGGCATGGTGGAGTGGCGCGACGACCTGAAGGTGATCATGAGGAAGTCCACCTCCACCGACACGCACGGCGTCTTCCTCTTCACCGACACGCAGATCAAGATGGAGTCCTTCCTGGAGGACGTCAGCAACCTGCTCAACACGGGCGAGGTGCCCAACCTCTTCGCCGTGGACGAGAAGCAGGTCTGGTAACAAATAATACTCTCCACAAGCCTCTATACCGCCATTGTAAGCATGGAAAATGTGCTCAACATGGAAAAGGAAAAGGGGTCCAACATGTTCACCATGGACGAGAAGCAGGTGAAGTAAAAACGTGTGTTTGTGTATGTGTGTGTGTGTGTGTGTGTGTGTGTGTGTGTGTGTGTGTGTGTGTGTGTGTGTGTGTGTGTGTGTGTGTGTGTGTGTGTGTGTGTGTGTGTGTGTGTGTGTGTGTGTGTGCGTGTGCGTGTGTGTGTGTGCGCGCGCGTGTGTATGTCTGAGAAGTGCCCAACCTGTTCGTCATGAGCAAGAAACAGGTCTGGTCACAAGTTAAGGCTAGTTGAGAAAAGTTCACTGTACCTTTGGGACATCTGGTTACAGTAAGCATACATACATTGCCCAACATGGGAGAGGTGCCCACTCTTGGTGGTTGTGAATAATGAATACTGTTGTGGCTTACCTATTCCATAACCAGACAACATGCCTGCAGTACGGGCGACCTGGTTCAAGTCTGAGAGGTGCCCAACTCTGCTGTTGATGAGAAGCAGGTCTTGCGAAAATAACGCACTCAACAGGCGTTTATACCTCCTTTTATGTTCTTGCATTACATACTGTATAGGACATCTGGATAAAGTAACCATACGCACACGTGTTGTTAAACATGGCAGACATACCCACCCTGTTTGCAGTAGACGGGAAGAATGTGAAATGAAAAAGATGATGGTCTCAAGAGGCCCTTCAGGGTGTGTGTGTGGTGGTATTATCTTTTGTTTGAATGTATTCCTCCTTTGATGTTACATAACCATACCTTATACTGTAGCTATGGGACATCTATCTACAGGTATAGACTCTTTCAAGTGTGTTAAAATAATATTCTCAACAGGGGAATTATAGCAGTGCAGTACTCAATTTATTAGCAGTGCCAGAGACGCATTCAATTCAACCAAATCTTAAGACATAGAAAACTTCTGTTTACTGTATACAGGTTACTCTGCCAGTCACACTAGGGATGACCGTAACATCTAAGCATTGAGTTACTCCAGGAAGCTCCTAGTCCTCTGGAAACATATTTCAGAGCCTTTTCCTCAGCGTGCTTTGCTATTTTTGCACTTTGTTTTTGATGTATACGTCCTTTGATGTTCTCATAAAATAGGAAATAGAGTAAAGGTATATCTTATTCATCCCCAGGGAAATTAAGGTACACGTAAACCTACTTTACCGGTGTGTGTTTGCGTATGCACAATACAGTAAGAATGTATGTGCAGGGAAGCCAATAGGTGCTGGGAAAAGGGGTCAATTGTCCCAGGCCCATGGATTGGGGAGGGGGGCTGGCAGACAGAATTGGAGTCCCCATTAAAATGGGCTTAGCCAAAGCTGTCAGTGGTGCTGTGTACAGTGTACATCAGTGGTTCTCAACTGGAACCGTCTTGGGACCCACCATTTTCCACTCTCATTCGGTCGCGACCCATTTTTTTTAGCGTTCAAGTCTATTCAATGCAATTCTCAAAATGTAACCAAGACTCAAATGACTGGTTGCACGCTATCTATCTCGCATTAACATTCAGATTGTATCTATGACAACAGATGACACGGAGTTCAGTAGCCTATCAAAATAAAAGTTGTAAATTGTTGCAGGAAAAGTTGGATTTTTTTTTTAGAACACAAGGCCCGGCGACCCACCCATGACCCTTCCGCGACCCACTTTTGGGTCGCAACCCACCAGTTGAGAAACACTGGTGTACATTGTACAGTATTCTTAATTCTCACATTCCCCCTCCACAGGAGATCTGCGAGCGCATGCGCGTGCTGGACCGCCAGCGGGAGCGCGACAAGCAGACGGACGGCAGCCCGCTGGCCCTCTTCAACATGTTCCTGGAGCGCTGCCGCAGCCAGCTGCACGTGGTGCTGGCCATGAGCCCCATCGGAGACACCTTCAGGAGCCGGCTCCGGCGCTTCCCAGCGCTCATCAACTGCTGCACCATAGACTGGTTCCAGGTCAGTGTTTATTGTACTCACACAGACACGCAGACACAGACACGCAGACACAGACAGACACACACACACACACACACACACACACACACACACACACACACACACACACACACACACAGACAGACACACACACACACACACACACACACACACACACACACACACACACACACACACAGACACACACACACACACACACACACACACACACACACACACACACACACAAACACACACACACACAGACACACACACACACACAGACACACACACACACAGACACACACACACACACACACACACACACACACACACACACACACACACACACACACACACACACACACACACACACACACACACTCACATTGACAGCCATTGTCCATTATCAGTCCTTGCTTGATTAGCACTTACACTCAAAGCCATTGTCTATTGTAAGCTCATTGAAACTGATTCACTGGTGCACTGCTCCTTTGTGATGACTGGCTACACACACACACACACACACACACACACACACACACACACACACACACACACACACACACACACACACACACACACACACACACACACACACACACACACACACACACACAGTCTGTAGTCAAACAGCCGAAATCAAACATTAGAGACGCACAATGCAGCTAATCAACTGACCATCCTCTCAACACACAGAAACAAACTCTCGCACACGTGTACGCACTCACACCACCCGCCAATGAGCGCAACGCAACCAGCCAGCCATCAATGTCAACATGACAAAGCCTGCCATGACTTGATTAATGTCTGCCATCGTCACGAATCCTGAATGAGAGTAGCAATCACACACTAATTTTTGTACAAGCACGTTCCGCTATCTGTTTGAAACAGGGCTTAATGAATAAAGCACATAATGTGCACATTGCACAACACAGGGCCCGTGGTGCTGCCTCCCTAATGACACACAATTAGCGGCTCTGGAGTTTTTTTTTTTTGCCTTTACGTCGCCGGGGCTGTTTTTAGAAAATCAGGTTCATCTATTTCATTGTCTGTAGACCCAATTATGTCTGGTCTCCATGGCAGCCACCAGAGCTGCTGTGCTAAACTGATTACACATCTCAAAACTTGTGTCAGCAGGAGATGTGTCTAGGCCACCCACCAGCATCTTGTCTTGCCGCGTGTGTGCGATCGTGCGCGTGCGTGCGTGTGTGTGTGTGTGTGTGTGTGTGTGTGTGTGTGTGTGTGTGTGTGTGTGTGTGTGTGTGTGTGTGTGTGTGTGTGTGTGAGTGTGTGTGTTCACGTGCACGTGCATACTTGCATGTCTGTGTATGTGCGCTTGTGTGTGTGTGTGTGTGTGTGTGTGTGTGTGTGTGTGTGTGTGTGTGTGTGTGTGTGTGTGTGTGTGTGTGTGTGTGTGTGTGTGTGTGTGTGTGTGTGTGTGTGTGTGTGTGTGTGTGTGTGTGTGTGTGTTAGCATGTGTGTGTGTGTGCTTGTGTGCTTGCCTGTGTTTCAGTTTGAGTGTTTGGGTTTTAATTGGGTTTTTATTTGATGAGCTCAGTGTGATGTGTCTCTTCCATTCTGTGTATTTACCTTTTTGTCATTCCATCATTCTTTCAATCCATCTCACCCACTGTCTATCCCTTCTCCTCTCTGCCTCTGTATCTCTCACTCTCTTCAAGTTTTCCCCTTTCTCCTTCTTTGTCTCACTCAATGTCTTTATTTATCGGCATCTCTCTCTCTCTCTCTCTCTCTCTCTCTCTCTCTCTCTCTCTCTCTCTCTCTCTCTCTCTCTCTCTCTCTCTCTCTCTTTCTCCTCTCATCTCCATCTCCTCTCCTCTCATGTCCCCCCCTCCCTCTCGCTCCTCTGGTCCCCTCTACTCTCTTCTTCCTCTCCCTTCTCCTCATATCTTCTCTCGTCCCTTCCTTCAACTGTCATCTCCTCTCCTCTCCTCTCATGCCCCCCCCTCTCTCTCTTCTCTCCTCTCCCTCCTCTCCCTCCTCTCCCTCCTCTCTCTCTTCTCTCCTCTCTCTTCCCTCCTCTCCCTCCTCTCCCTCCTCTCACTCTCCTCTCCTCCCCTAGAGCTGGCCTGCGGATGCTCTGCAGGCGGTGGCGTCTCGTTTCCTGGAGGATGTGGAGATGGGCGACGAGGCTCGCCTGGGCTGCATCAACATGTGCCAGAGCTTCCACATGTCCACCATCAGCCTGTCGGCGCGCTTCCTGGCCGAGCTGCAGCGCTACAACTACGTCACGCCCACCTCCTACCTGGAGCTCATCTCCACCTTCAAGACCCTGCTGCAGAAGAAGAGAAGGTCAGTGAGGCCTTCAGCACATCTCTACCCTGGCCTCCTCTCCCCTTCCCTTAGATCATTCTTTAAGCCCAACTGGGAATCTCCAACTCCCATTGTCATTTTGACACAGCACTCCACAGTACAGAAGTGTTCACTGCACACAACAAAAAAGCATTTATGCCTCACCCGTGCAAGGGGGGCGGCCCTCAATGTCGCCCGAAAGCGAGCAGTGTGGCGGAATGGTACCATGCTCAGGGTACCTCAGTCATGGAGGAGGATGGGGTAGAGCACTCTTTCATTACTCTCGCAATCAACCTGGTTGGTCGGGAGTCGAACCGGCAACCTTTGGGTTACAAGTCTGACGCCCTAAGCGCTTACCCATGACTGCCCTAGAAATCACACCCATAAGAACAATTGTTTTTCATTTTGTATCATTTTGTATGACAAACCAAAATACCAATTAGTCTGACATCTTAATATCATGCATACATCTATAAAGTCATTTTTGTGTCGATGAGTTAATTAGCAAAGCATTTTTTTTAAACTCAGGAGCTAGTCTTTAGTTATCCACTCTAACATTTTGACTTGACAGCGAGCAGATGGACACATAGACAAGCATCAGGATGGCAAAACATTTTGGACAATTCCATGCTCCCAATGTTGTTGGAACAATTTGGAGTGTATCCCCTTCTCTTCCAACATGACTTTGCACCAGTTCACAATTACTCACAAATACATATTGCCCAAAGTGCACCAACAATAATAGTAACTTAGTTTTATATAGTGCCTTTCAAGTAACCCAGGTTGCTACAAGTGCGCCATTTGAGACATGCTGTGTGTCTGTGTCTGTGTCACGGTTTGTGTCTGTGTCTGTATCACGCTGTGTGTCTGTGTCTGTCCTCCCGCAGCCAGGTGATGACTCTGAAACGTCGTTACGAGGTGGGTCTGGAGAAGCTCCAGTCAGCGGCGGCCCAGGTGGCCACTATGCAGGTGGAGCTGGAGGCTCTGCAGCCACAGCTGGTGGTGGCCAGCAAGGAGGTGGACCAGATGATGATCGTCATCGAGCACGAGTCCGCAGAGGTCGCCAAGACCGAGAAGGTGACCGAGACGCTCTCTTCTACTTTTTCAGAGAAGACTGTTTTGAGTTCATAGTAAAAAATAAGCCTACTCACCTGAATGAATGTTGCCTGTGTGTACACAGTAAAATATGCAGTGTTAATTCAACCCTTAAAGGCCAACTTCCGATAAAACACAGTTTTACTCACTCCTTTTGAAGATCGGACGGTCACCCCAAGTTAAACTCACTTGCAAGGCTCTCATAGCGGTGCGTCACCTCGCCTGGCTGTGTTTCCCGGTGTTTCCCAATTTACATAAATAATGCAGAGAAACGAGCGAATCACGAAAGCCTTTCTGTGTTTCGTCACGTCGAAAGAAGGCGTTGCCCACAAAGGTTTATGTCGACCCATTTTTCTAAAAACATGTAGAGTAATTGTTTTCTGCTCGTTTTCAAAACAAGGAATGCCTAGTGGCCTGAAATCTAGCTTAGCCTAGCTTTCAGCTGGTTGCTACTCTCAGATACACAGAGAGCACAAAGCCTCATCCATACAGCAAGCCCACTCTGGTTGCTCTGTGCCTGTAGCTCGCCTAGGGGTCGCTGTCGAATGGAGCATGCACGCCTCCGTTGGCGCCCCTATAGTGCAGTACCACCCGGAGAAGTGGCGACTCTGTTTCCCATTACATTCTATCCAAGAACAGGAGGACTGAGCCAATCAGAGACGCATTTCCACGAGAGCAGGAAGAGTGAGCCAATCAGAGACGCTTTTCCACGAGAAACACGGAACACCCTCTCGTTTCTCCACAAGCCACATTGCTGGCTTGCAAAAACGGCTTGAAACAAAGCAACCAGAACGTTTTTTAAAACAGGACCAACGCGTAACACATTCAATAACAATGGGGAACACAGCAATATTAATCAAATGACGTTGAGAGGCCATCTTTAAGACCCTTAGAGATTCAACACTTAAAACATGTTAGATTCATCTCTCCAGGTGTTGAACAAATTCTTCAAAGTTTACTTTGTGTTTTCATCACACTTTTTATCTTTTTTGTTAAGCTCTCTTTTTATGTATAATGTGTTGGATAAACGCATTTTCTAAAATAATACAGAATTTGTGATGTAAGATATTTGTCTGTATTGTGGAAACACTGGAATAGATGCTTGCATGAATGTTTATCAGTTCAGCCTGTATCTGTATTTGTATTGTGTTTGATTTTGTTTTCTATGATTTTATGGAACCCTGAGTCTGTAAATAAGTATAATATATTATACATTACACATATGTAAAATGCTATATAAATACTGTATATAATATATTAAGTATTGAATTGAGTAATCCACGTGCCCAGGTGGTGCGCGTGGACGAGGCGGTGGCCAACGAACAGGCGATGGCCGCCAAGGCCATCAAGGACGAGTGTGACGCCGACCTGGCTGTGGCCATGCCCATCCTGGAGGCTGCGCTGTCCGCCCTGGACACCCTCACACAAGGGGTATTACTCTGCTTACACACTACAGGAAAACATGTCTGAGAGAATAGTAGTGTGGGTACTACCCTGTCTACAGCACATACTGATCTGGACATGCTCACACAAGGGGTAGGGGACAGACATAGCCTGGGTATTACCCTGCTTACACACTGCAGGAAAACATGTCTTAGAAAATTGTGTGGGGTTACTACCCTACCTACACACTGCAGGAAAATGTTTCTCCATACAGGGCAGCCAGGCCCACTGTATAGAATTCAGTGTAGTACTGCACTAGACACTTTTACACAAAAGGTATGGGATAGCAATGCCTAAAAGCCTGCCTACACTGCAGAAAAACATGTTCTCTCTGTTCTCTCTGTTCTAAATGCTGTGTAGAAAGACAGGCTGAGTTTATAATGATTATCATCGACTTTCAAATCTCTTCGAGACTTGGTCTGACCAAGAGCAGAACAAGAAACATTATATTGCTACTGGCCTGACTAGAAGCAAGACTGAAGGTGTTGAGTCACTGGGAGGGCGCGCGGCTTTACTAAATCAGCTAGAAAAGAAAGGACACAATAACAGAGCAGTGACCCATTTTAATAATTTACTAATTACTAGTGAATAATGCCAGCGTGTCAATTTATTTTTTAAGAGATTGTAACATTAATGAAATAATATCATTTTTAAAATACCATCATCAATGACTGTTTCTTCCCCTTTACTGCAGGACATCACCATGGTGAAGGCGATGAAGAGTCCTCCTGCGGGTGTGAAGCTGGTGATGGAGGCCATCTGCATCCTGAAGGGCATCAAGCCCGACCGCATCCCAGACCCCTCAGGCTCCGGCAAGAAGGTGCAGCACTGGGGCCCCCATTACCCCAAAATTATTATATAAGAATCTTTAGAAACCATCACCCCATGTTCACTTACTAAATTATAACCCCCTAGGCATCGTACAATCTTTACCAACCAAATCACTCCAAGATTACTTTAAATTATGACTTCTAAGCATCAAGTATTGCAAGCCTTACAAACCTCAAACAACACAACATCACCAACTAATCATGTACTGGTATCTGGGTACAAAGGATTAAAGAATCCATCATCCCACTGTTTTCTTATGATCTAAATTCCCACTACTGACCTTAGAGGTCAACTGATAGTGATTATGTTTCTGGGTACTGTAAATAAGAAGCCATCTGCCCTTTGCTATTGGCAGCGGGCATTGTGAATCGCAGCAGGTAGCTACTGTATATACAGCTATAATCACGTCCAAACGATGGGAAGGCCCATTCAAAGTGAATGGAAGCTCTCGCAACATTCTAAGGGTATAATGGCAGGCAGTCATGGATAAGCGGTTAGGGCGTCATACTTGTAGCCCAAAGGTTGCCAGTTCAACTCCTGACCCGCCAGGTTGGTGGGGGGAATAATTAACCAGAGCTCTCCCCCATCCTCCTCCATGACTGAGGTACCCTAAGCATGCTACCGTCCTGCTGCACTGCTCCCTTGGGGCGCCATTAGGGGCTGCCCCCTTGCACTGGTGAGGCATAAAATGCAATTTCGTTGTGTGCAGTGTGCAGTGAACACTTGTGTGCTGTGGAGTGCTGTGTCACAATGACAATGGGAGTTGGAGTTTCCCCGGTGGGCTTTCACACTTTCATAAATGTACAAACGGTATGTAATGGATTGGTAACACTTAAGAATAACGTCCTATTCACTGCTTTATAAATACTTTATAAATAATGAACTAATTATCAACAAAATGTTTACAATTGTTTATAAATGGGCAACTCTCAAACAGAGTGTTTTATCAGAGTGTTCTTTTTACTTGGTGGAGCCCAGAAGGGTGAAGTAAAAAGAACACTCTGAAAAAACACTCTGTTTGAGTGGTCATTCTGTGTGCGAGTCACCCCTGCAAACAGTTTATGTCTACTTGACCATCGCACCAGAGCTAAAAGGACGTGTGTCAAGAGCGCAACTCATTTTTTGCTGAACTCTTATAAATGGGCAAGAAATACTATGCCAACACAGCAGACACAGCGCAGTCGCAGCGGTCCTGGAAGTTTCTCCTCCAAAGACCAGAGGGCATGAAACCACATAAAACTCACACAGTAGAAGTTGATTCCCACTCCACTGTGTAGTCATAGTTTGGTTATTACTCATTTACACACATTTGTAAATGCTTAGATTAAATGTTCATTGTTATTAAATGCTAATAAAGTGTTTATAAAGCTGTGAACAGGACATTATTCTAAAGTGTTACCAATAGATTTTCTATATGCCATTTCCCACTACTAAAGGTGGAGGACTACTGGGGCCCGGCCAAGAAGCTGCTGGGAGACATGAAGTTCCTGCAGAGCCTTCACGAGTACAACAAGGATGCCATCCCTGCCAACTGTATCAGCATCATCCGCAACAAGTACATCACCAACCCCGACTTCGTGCCCGAGAAGATTCGGGTGGCCTCCACCGCCGCCGAGGGCCTCTGCAAATGGGTGTGCGCCATGGACTCCTACGACAAGTCAGTAGTCCTCATCATCATTCACCTTACTGCCCTGCCTACCGCAGCACTCTCCTAGCCTGAGAATTCCCATGCTGCCTTACACTGAGTTTGGGATCCCAACCACAGGGAGGGCGGCAAAGTCAAATTATTAGACAAACGGAAGCTTGTAGTTTGTTTACAGATCCACCATGTCAACAGCAGATGCGAAATCAGCTTTCCATATAGGTTGTTGACATAAGCGTCCCCTTCAAGAAAATGAATAGATGCCCTCTCACTTGTGACATAGTCTGGTGTTGGCCAGGCTAGCATGCTTCAGGTATCTAGCGATTCCTACATCCATCAAGCCTCATCTCATGCTGGTGAATCGAGTAGAATGGAATAGAGAGCCTTTTAGTCATTATGCAGAGCACAATGGGACATGCCAATGTAGATTAATTTAAATAGCCCGTCACTGCTTCGCATAGTGGAACAAGATCCTTTGACCTACTGTAGGTCGTGGGCAAAACCTTGAAAAAGCAAATAGGTTTCTGACAACTTGCTACCTGTGACGAACAAAGCAAAGAAATACTCTCGCCCTCTCTCCTCTCCTCTCCTCTCCTCTCCTCTCCTCTCCTCTCCTCTCCTCTCCTCTCCTCTCCTCTCCTCTCCTCTTTTTTTCTCTCTTCTCCTCTCTTCTCTTCTCTTCCCCTCTCTTCACTTCTCTCCTCTTCTCTTCTCTTCTCTTCTCTTCTCTTCTCTTCTCTTCTCTTCTCTTCTCTTCTCTTCATCAGGGTGGCGAAGGTGGTGGCACCTAAGAAGGAGAAGCTGGCTCAGGCGGAGGGCGAGCTGAAGATCGCCATGGAGAGTCTGCAGAAGAAGCAGGCCGACCTGAAGGAGGTGCAGGACAAGCTGGCCAACCTGGAGGCCACGCTCGCTGCCAACAAGCAAAAGAAGGCCGAGCTCGAGAACCAGGTATAGTACCACTTCAGCAGTGCCTATAATTATGAGATCACCGGAAGGCTGTAACGATATTGCATCGAACCGAGGGATCACGGTACGCAAACCCACGAACCCCTATCGCGAAGCTTCCTCACAGAATCGCGATGTGCCCTTTTAAAGTTGTTACCCCTCAGTGTAGAACACAACAGGCAACACACAGGCAAGAGTTTGCATATGCGCTTAAAAAGACCAGTAGAAAAAGGGCGCACACGTTCGAGTAACAGTTCCATTCACCCCTTTCTCATATAACATGCTCCTTCCAACCAGCACGTTGTTGTTATCCATTGCCTCAGCAACCTCCGTGAGACGAAAAACTTGGGCAAACATCGGAAGGTGAAGGACAAATGAACAACAGACCAAGAAGGCTTTTATAAACGTGTCAAGATTTTTGTTTTATTCATGCATGCGCGATGTATTGCGAGTGGAGTTTGACGTTGGAGCAGAGAGAGAGAGAAAGAGAGAGAGAGCGCGAGAGAGAGAGCGCACGAGATGCTCCGCCTGCCTATAAACCAGCCTGGAATCGCTTGTAGGGAGGTGCCCGAAGTCGGACGAACGTTGAGGCAGAATATTAGGCAGCATTATTTCTTCCCACATTAATGTTAGGCTATATTGTAAAATTACCGCCTGCATAAGCAGAAAGCATGCTCCATTTCAGCCTCTGCATTCATTCTCGCTCTTGATAAAATGTCAAACCACAAAACGAAACGAAAAACGTGCACGTTACGTAGCAGTGAGAACTAAGTGAGGTTCATTTCGAGGTTTGATTGTAGGCGGGCACGCGCTGCTGCACGATCAAAAAGAGCTACGGAAATATTTAACTTAATCAAAATTAAGTGTTGCATTTCTTTAAGTAGCCTAACTTAATACAACATGTTTCCTGACGATATATGGCCTGTGTTGTTTTAATGTTTGGATATTAATTGGATAGGCTATGTTTGATAAAGTAAGACAGCTGCCAATGACCATACACCCTGACCCCCCCCCCCCCCCCCCTCTCTCTCTCTCTCTCAACATATGATCTTAGCCTATTTATAAGCCCTTTTCCTTGGTGAACTAATATCCCTTATTTCTCTGTACTGTGCTTTGATGTCAACACCTGGGAACAGGTTGCAGTGGTAGCCTATATCTGCAACATTATTCAGCCTTGTAGACCTACAAAATTAATGCAGGCAGGTAAATGCAAAAAGATAGAAGTATATATATAATTTATTTTCTTCTTATTATTTTTTTTTCCAATTTTTTTTTTTTTTTAAATTTTTTGGGTGAAATCGTGGGGCATATCGAACCGTGGGTCATATATCGTGATACAAACCGAATCGTGGGTTGGGTGTATCGTTACAGCCTTAGATCACCGGTATTTAAAGGTGCACTGTGTGGGATTGAGGCCAGAGTAGGTGTTGCAACGATGCTACTGAATACTAAGTAATACAACTACGTAATACATCAATATTTATTTGACCAAAGTACATTAAGTTTTGCAGCTAAAAATGTCTATTTCTGGAAATTCAAAATGGCGGACATGGAGAAGATCTACCTTTTCATGTCTGAAAAGTGCAAATTATGAATACTTAGAATTTGATGGTGGTGGGAAGTATGCACAATAAAGGTAACATTTGTGAATGTGCAGCTTGAATTCTGAAAATAAACTGCTTAAACTATTACTACTACTACGTGCTAAAAAGAGCAAGGGAGATGAGCTGGATAACCAGGTGAGCACGACCCTACTGCAATCTCTTCAAGTCTAGCTGTACATTAGCATAATCATGGTAGTTACGCAATTAACACAATCTACATGTACATATACATTAATAAAAGCCACATTTGCCACCAACAAGAACAAAAAGGCCAAAGTCTCAGTTCAGCACAGTTGAATGCAAGTGGAATATTGTCAATTTCAAGCAGAATATTGTCAGTATATTCACTGAACACGGCCACATTCTGAATGAATATAGTTTGCATGATCCATACATGAAGAGTTTACATGACCCATTTGCAAACGGAATACTGCCACCACTATTCAGTTCACGTTTAATATCTGACTATTCCTCACATATAACTGCGGTAATTGTCTCCAGTTGCCAACAAGAACAAGGAAGCCGAGCGCGAGAACCAGGTGAGAGGACCCTGCCGCAGTTGCTAACCCTGCTGCAATAGCTCTCACAATGATAGGACATGTGATAGCGAACTGAGGAATGTGAAGTGACTATTGTCTATTCTGATAACAGTCAACAGGTAGTATAGGTGAATCAAGTGTCTATACTGACAACAGTGAACATGGAGTAGCCATGAATCAAATCACTTAAAATATTTTTGTGTTGTTGACTTGATGGGCTACCGCCGGTGGAATTCGCTCCTCATTTGAATAGGACTAAAAGTCGGTTTCATACAACATATGCAATATGTTGTAATGCAGTTTTTAAAGCTTTACAATACCCTTCTCACATATTTGTTTTTACATTCACAGTACGTTGAATTATTATTACATATCACTTACTTGGTATTTAGGTTATTGTATAGCCATCATAAATTATAGTTTTGCTCTGACAAACATTAATTTAGCGTATTAAGTGGCTTCATTGAAAAACATCTGCAATAAAGCAAGGTTATGGAATCTCTACACCCATCTACAGCAGTGTTTTTTTTCAGTTTTGCTCGTTTGGAAAAAATATGTGGAGGTTTTGAATTCTCTTGGTGTGGTTTGTTTGTGTTGTTGCAGATATTTATTTTGCTTTATTTGCTTTTGATGTAGTTTGCTCAACATCTGAGAATATCATCAGAATGCATTTTCATCCTTTGGGGGTTATAATTTTGGCGAAACTGCACAAAATGTCTCGTACGTCTGTGCAATTCATCAAATAAATAGCAGACATCATAAATACGGCTGGTCGACAAAACCCATCTGTCAAAATTGTTTACATATTTGTTGAGAGTTTAAAATTCATTTTTGTCTTCAAAAGACTGCTTCCCCCCTCTGTTCCTTGGCATCTGTTTATTTTCGCGTTTCTTCTTACTCCATGTGCTTTGAAGCCATCTTTATTTCTCTCTCTCTCTCTCTTTCTCTCTCTCTCTCTCTCTCTCTCTCTCTCTCTCTCTCTCTCTCTCTCTCTCTCTCTCTCTCTCTCTCTCTCTCCACCCAATTCTCTGTGAAGGAAAACTGTCAGTCACCAGGGTCTGCCTGGGTACCTCCGCCACCCACCCATCACAAGGGACCACGACTCACTTTCTTGTCCCATTTCTCTGCCTTTCATGCCTTCGTGTTTCTCTCTCTTCCACCCTCGCCCCTCCATCGGTGCATTTCAGAAGAAGGGAGTGAACATAGATGTCATGTGACTTGTTGCTCTCTCAAGTGCAAACTTTGGAGCCTTTTGTAATGCCCAGATACAAGACACGTGTCTGTGTGTGTGTGTGTGTGTGTGTGTGTGCGTGCGTGCGTGCGTGCGTGCGTGCGTGCGTGCGTGCGTGCGTGCGTGCGTGTGTGAATATATAAAAATATTAGTTTCTTCTCTGCCCCACCCAGGCCAATGAGGATAGAGGGAGATGCTAATTTGTCTCTGGAAGCGACCTTGGTTTGGCAGAATGGTGTTTTGGCCGGCCGGCGGTGAACTGCAGTGTGGGCTGCAGCTTTACTTGTTTATACGGGAGCAGCGATGTGTCACCAGAGGCCACCCAAATAGCCAGCGCTGGCCACCGTGTCCCTGTTTCACAAGCGTGACCTGTAGAGCTGCAGAAAGTCTCTCTCCTCTACCTCGACCTCTCTATCTGCATCCCCTCTAAACATTGAACAGAAACACTCTCTCTCTCTCTCTCTCTCTCTCTCTCTCTCTCTCTCTCTCTCTCTCTCTCTCTCTCTCTCTATCTCTCTCTCTCTCTCTCTCTCTCTATCTCTCTCTCTCTCTCTCTCTCTCTGTCTATGTCTCTCTATCTCTGTCTCTGTCTCTCTCTCTCCTACACACACACACACACACCTATGCACACACAATGATGCTGGTACTGGAGCTGGAGCTGGAGCTTTCTCTATCTCCTCTGTCCTTATCCCTCCAACCCTCTGTTCATCTCCTCTCCACCACCTTACCTACAGTATAGCTATGTCTCTCTCCTCCATTCCTCTCCCCCTCCACCACCCCTGCCTAACGCTGAAAATACATAGGAGAGACCAAGGCGCTGGAGGTGGCGATATTTCGATATTTTACATTGGGAAGCAGGTGGGAGGTGGTGACGTAGAGAAGCGAGGTGAAAAAGTTGAACTTTACTGAAATATATGTAACGAGAAGCGGTGGTAGCAAAGTGGGAGGCGGGGTTGGGGGGCAGCCATGGGTAAGTGGTGAGGGCATCAGCCTTGTCGTCCAAACGTTGCTGGTGAGACTCTTGACCCGTTTGTGGGGGGAGTAATTGACCAGTGCTCTCCACCATCTTAGTTGAGCATGGTACTGTCCCGCCACACTGCTCTCTTGGGGTGCTGTTTCAGACTGCCCCCTTGCACTTGTGAGGTATAAAAAATAATGTTGTTGTGTGCAGTGAGCCCTCTGTGCTGTGTAGTGCTGTGTCATAATGACAATGGGAGTTTCCCAAGAGCACTTTCACTTTCAGGAATGTACATTAAAGTTTTATGGAGTCCCGTTGATTAACATCATACATCAATAATGCTGGCAAAATATGTGTCAGTATTACGTAAGAATTTGTTGGCCTTGTAAAGTTAACGTTTCTCCAACTGTCGTTTGGGACACGCCCACTCAAATCGGTATTGAGGCGGTAGCTTAACTCTGCCATGTATTTTTTCGTTAAGGTGTGCAAAAAAATGAATGATTTTATGAATGAATGATTTTATTTGACATTCTCAGTTCTTATGTAAAATTAAATAAATGATAAAGTTCTATGCAAATCACACCACCCAATAATGAAAAATAAATAAATAAAAAGAAGCTGAGGTTATGACTCGCCATCCCCACTCCCACACTCCCCTGAGGTAGACATATGCATTGTCTCTGAGCTTTGTTTCTCTCCTCTCCTGCACTCCTCTCCATCCCCTCTCCATCTTCTCTCCATCCCTTCTCCTCCACTCCTCTCCATCACCTCTACTCACCTCCACTCAACTCCATCTCCTCTCCTCCACTGCTCTCCTATCCATCCCCTCTCCTCTCCTCTCCACCCCCTCTCCTCTCCTCCTCTCATCTCCATCCCCTCTCCTCCCCTCCACTCCTCTCCATCACTCCACTCCTCTCCTCTCCATCCCCTCTCCTCCTCTCCTCTCCTCTCCATCCCTCCACTCATCTCCTCTCCATCTCCATCTCCTCTCCTCCTCTCCTCGCCATCTCTCTCCTCTCCATCCCCTTCTCAGGTGGACCTGTGCAGTAAGAAGCTGGAGCGTGCTGAGCAGCTGATTGGTGGGCTGGGCGGCGAGAAGACGCGCTGGAGTGAGACGGCACGGGACCTGGGGGAGCTCTACGACAACCTGACCGGAGACATCCTCATCTCTGCAGCCATCGTGGCCTACCTGGGGGCCTTCACCTCCAGCTACAGACAGGTGACCTGGTGTAGTAGTAGTTGTGTGTGTGTGTGTGTGTGTGTGTGTGTGTGTGTGTGTGTGTGTGTTTGAGTGTGTGTGTGAGAGAGAGAGAGAGAGAGAGAGAGAGAGAGAGAGAGAGAGAGAGAGAGAGAGAGAGAGAGAGAGAGAGAGAGAGAGAGAGCAACCATGGTTTATCATTTCCAGACCGGTGAGTCGGTTTCTTGAGAAAGTGAGAGATGCAGCGTGTGCGTGTGTGTGAACATGTGGAGGGAGGCTGTTTGTCCAGAACATTTCGTCAATGCAAATGTTTGTTGGCTAATCAGTCCAAAACAGATTGGGCTTCTGCGAGGATTTGTGGAGATGACTGGATGTCCAAGCAAACTTTGACAAACCCAGTGTACTTGTCCAAGTGTGTACTTTATGCAGAATTGTGTGTTTGCGTGTGTGTGTGTGTGTGTGTGTGTGTGTGTGTGTGTGTGTGTGTGTGTGTGTGTGTGTGTGTGTGTGTGTGTGTGTCTGTGTCTGCGTCTGCGTCTGTGTGTGTGTTTCTTTTTCATATTCTTATCTGGACTTTGAGTTTGTTGAATTAAGTTTATTATTAAGTGTTAGTGTGTGTCTTTGGGAGCGTGTACACAGTAGGCCTATGCATGCCTGCGTGTGTGACTGTCTGTGTCTATGCAACACGTGTGTATTTCGCCTGTGTACTCTGTCATGCCATTTGCCATGGCGCTGTTTGATGTGTATGTTTTGTGTGTGCGGGCAGGGAAGCTGACAGGGGTGACAAAAGGGTCAGATGTCCCAGGCCCATGTAGAAAAGGGGCCCAGAATTGGGTCCCCATTACATACTTTGAGTATCATGAAAAGCGCTATATAAACCGTATGTATTATTATTATTTATTCTTACATTGTATGTATTGGGAGGGAGGGCCCTTTCAGATGACTTTGTCCTGGGCCGCCCGGTCAAAGCTGCCAGCGGCCCTGTGTGCGGGCCTCATGCAGGGAGGAAGCCAGCTATTTCAATATTTAACCACCTCTGCCTTTATGAAACTCATAGGGGGGGCATATGAAAACAGTCCCTTTGTCTCTCCCAAGCAGATGCGCCTGCACATGCTACTCATCACTTGTCTGTTTTTAACAACAAAAGCCCCGCTTCCCATTAAATATTAAATGGAGCCCTTTTTAAATGCAAGAGCCACGGGGAGAAAAGATTTTTATTTTGGTGGGTTGTTTTGCAGCCTTTTTTGACAGTTTTTTTCCATACCGGGACCAGAACATATTTATATGCATTGCATGCATTAATATTTATGTATTATGTGCACCGTTTGGGATATACTGTGTGTACCTGTACACAGTGTGTGTGTGTGTGTGTGTGTGTGTGTGTGTGTGTGTGTGTGTGTGTGTGTGTGTGTGTGTGTGTGTGTGTGTGTGTGTGTGCGTGCGTGTGTGCGTGTGTGCGTGCGTGTACTGTATGTATGTTGTGTACACTGTGTGTGTGTGTGTGTGTGTGTGTGTGTGTGTGTGTGTGTGTGTGTGTGTGTGTGTGTGTGTGTGCGCCAGGCAGCCACTAAGGAGTGGATGGAGCTGTATATCTGTTTATCTGTGTGTGTGAATGTGTATGTCTATGTGTTTGTGAACGTGTATCTCTATGTGTGTGTGTGAACGTGTATCTGTGTGTGTGTATGCGTTCATCTGTGTGCGTGAAAGTGCATCTCTGTGTATCTATGTGTGTGTGAACGTGTATCTCTCTGTTTGTGTGTGTGCGCGCCAGGCAGCCACTAAGGAGTGGATGGAGCTGTGTAAGTCCAGGGAGATCCCCTGCTCCAAGGGCATGTCCCTGATGAGCTCCCTGGGGGAGCCGGTCAAGATCCGCAGCTGGACCATCGCCGGCCTGCCCTCAGACAGCTTCTCCATAGACAACGGCATCATCATCTCGTGAGTTAGGAGCCGCCCTCTCTGTGTGTGTGTGTGTGCGTGTGTGTGTGTGTGTGTGTGTGTGTGTGTGTGTGTGTGTGTGTGTGTGTGTGTGTGTGTGTGTGTGTGTGTGTGTGTGTGTGTGTGTGTGTGTGTGTGTGTGTGTGTGTGTGTGCATGTCTCTGTGAGTTGATATTGTGTGTGTGTGTGTACTGTGAGTCACCAAACCCCCCAATGGCAGCATTGGAAGACAGCACCATGTTCAGCTTGATCCCTATCTATGCAAAAGAGCGGAAGCATTTGTTTTGTTTTTTTTGGAAAACAATCAGATAAGACCACTCAGCATCCACCCGTAAACAAAGTCCAAACAAGACTGATGCAATCACTGCACAGCTAGCCAGACACAGACACGGGAATCCTTGCCTACCAAAAAACATGGAACTGAATGATTATTTCAAATGGTTGTGTGGTGTGGTACAACTGGTTGCTCCTTGGAGTGTGTACTGTACTGTATGTGGCTGTGGTCAGGGCCACTGTTAGCTTTTGCCGGGGTCAGGACAAGGTCATCTGAAAGGGCCCCTCACCCAGTACATGGGTCAGTGACATTTCAGCAGTAGCACACGTCAGGGCGGCGCCACGATAGCCAATGCCACTATTGAATGTTTATTTTTTATTTTTGTTTTATTTTTTTGTTTCTAGTAGACTATTGAAGAAGCATAGTCATTGCAGCATACCAACCACCAATTATTAATTATTTTACGGGCATTAGATGCCGTTAGATGCCAAAAAACAACCCATCTTTGACCCACATACAATGAGTGGCCAATTCTGCACCCCCATCCCATCTCTCTGGGCCTGGGACAACTGGCCGCTTTGCCCACATGCCCAACCCCCACCCCTGTTGACTTCCCTGGTTGTGGTAATAGGACGGTTCGGGATTTACACTTGTCACAATAAAGCCTTCCCCATGTTAAACTATTGACTGTGACATGTGTAGGAAGTTGTTGTTTACACCCCAGTGCAGCCCTGCATCCAGAGCCCGCCCTGGCCACGTCTTAAGGTGCTCAGTATGCAATTCCAAACAGCCAGGGCAGTCCCTTGGCATTTTCAAGCCACCCACCAAAAAAAAAGAGTAAAGTTCTTCTCCTCTTCTTCCTTCCTTCCTCTTCCTCACTGTCCCCGGCCCTGCCCTTTCTCATCTTCTCTCACCTCTCCTCACCTCTCCTCTCTCACTTCTTCATATCTGCTTCCAAATCTTGTTTTTTGTTCTTGTCCTCTTACCTTTATTTCCCTCTACGTTCCTCTCCTCTCCTCACTTCACCTCTCCTTACCTCACCTCTATCGCTTCATATCTGATTGTGCTTCCCTTTCTATTTGCACCCTTACTCCTCCTCTACCTCTCCATCCTGCCCCCTCTTATCTCCTCTCCTCTTCCGTCCTCTCCTCTTTTCCCTTCCTCTCCTCTCATCTGCACCTCTCCTTTCTCCTCTTCTCTCCTCTCCTCTCCTCTCCTCTCCTCTCCTCTCCTCTCCTCTCCTCTCCTCTCCTCTCCTCTCCTCTCCTTGTCTCACCTCTCCTTTCCACCCCTCTCCACTCTACTCTCTACCTCCACTCTGTCCTCTTCTGTCCTTTTCTCCTCACCTCATCTCCACTCTTCTCCTCTTCTCTCTTTATATACCTTCCATTCTCTTCCTCTCCTCGACTCTCCTCTCCTCTCCTTTCCACCCCTCTTCACTCCTCTCCTATCCTATCCTCTCCTCTCCGCTCCTCTCCGCTCCTTTCCACTCCTCTCCGCTCCTCTCCGCTCCTTTCCACCCCTCTTCACTCCTCTCCGCTCCTCTCCGCTCCTTTCCACCCCTCTTCACTCCTCTCCTCTCCTTTTTTATCCTCCTCTCTGCTCCTCTCCTCTCCTCTCCTCTTCTCTCCTCTCCTCTCCTCCCCCTCTCCTCTCTGCTCCTCTCCTCTCCTCTCCACTCCTCCAGTAATGCTCGTCGCTGGCCGCTGATGATCGACCCGCAGGGACAGGCCAACAAGTGGGTGAAGAACATGGAGAAGGCCAACAGCCTGCACATCATCAAGCTGAGCGACGGGGACTTTGTGCGCACACTGGAGAACTGCATCCAGTTCGGCACGCCAGGTCAGTAGGAGTGTGTGTGTGTGTGTGTGCACTGCGCACGTCCACGCGTGTGTGTCTATGCATGCTGTACTGTATGTCAGAGTTATTTCCTGCAGTACCATTGATTGCCCACAGGGGTCTCTGTGTCACCACTCAAGCAGAGCAAGTTGTTCCTGTTCCCTACCCTACACAAACTCACACAAACACGCTATCTCTCTCTCTCTCTCTCTCTCTCTCACTCTGTCTCTCTCTCTCTGTCTTACACAAACACATAGACACACACACACACACACACATACATACACACACACACACACACACACACACACACACACACACACACACACACACACACACACACACACACACACACACACACACACACACACACACCCATATACATCCATGGAGCGCGTGCTTGTAGTGTGTTGCCACCTGTGTAGACTCTCAGCGCCTCTACTTCTCTCCCTGAGCCCTCTCTGCGCCCCCTCTTGCCACCCCACCCCACCCTGCCCTAAGGGCTGTTGCGTCTGGCTTGTTTGCTGATCAGCACGCGCCTCAGGCGTCGATTGCTGCCATCTTAATTTCAACACTTCCCTGCGACATCCCACAGTAGTCCCCACTCGCAGGTGGGAGAGGAGAGGAACCCAGTTGGCAAGTGATCCGTGTAATCTGACAGCTGCCAATTGCACCTCTCTCTCTCCTTTTTCTTTCTCTCTTTCTTTCTCTTCCTCTTTCTCTCTCTTTCTCTCTCTCTCTCTCTCTCTCTCTGTCTTTCTGTGTCTCTCTCTCTCTGTCTTTCTGTGTCTCTCTCCTTTCTCTGTGTCATTCTGACATTCACAGACTCTCTCTCTCTCTCTCTCTCTCTCTCTCTCTCTCTCTCTCTCTCTCTCTCTCTCTTCTCTGCTTCTCTCTTTTTCTCAGCTTCTGTGCTTCTCTCTCACATTCTAATGTGTGCATTATTGACAAAGAAGGCAGTGTTTCGCCTTCTATTTCACCTTCTCTTTTACATTAAAGATCTTCCTTGTGTGAATTTCTGGTTTAATAATGTTTAATCCTTGTTCTATAGCAAGGTCATGTTTAATGACTTTGAAAAGTCATTATTAGCGCCTCGGAAAGGAATAGTATATAATCTTGATTACAGTTTTTCTCAATTGGTTTTGTACATTTCTCACAACAGAATAATGATTCTCAAAAGTCTTTGTTCAATTGTGACTTCCTGGTGTTACCTGTGCACATGGTCAAATCAGTTTCTCATTGTTTTCGGCATAATAAATGCTCTCGTCCACCATGCCATGGCTGTGTACAATTCTCAGTGATTTCGTACATTATCAATTGCTTTTGTCACATCACTCAAAAAGCTTTGTCACTGAATGCATGAAACTATCTCAATCTTATCTGATCAATGTAATATAAAACTGAATTTACAACATGTCCCATCCAATCTAAACAACATTTCGCTTCAGAAAAGATCCTCAAGAGTGTACTATTCAATTGACAACATGAGAAATTGATTTGACTAGCTTGTCCATACACTATGACACAATGACTAACCATTCTGCTGGCGCTGATACGTTCATTGACACAAAAACTTGGTTTTGAAAGACAAATAAGGGTTTTGAGCAAGAGACTCGGTTTTGCAGGTTATCCACCGTGTTTTGCCATTTGTTAAAGCTGTTTTGAGAATGAATATTATGTTTTGCAAATTGCGAGAGAGATTCGAGAAATGTACAAAACCAATTGAGAAATACTGTAAGAGCCAAATGGCATTTGAAGTTTGTGTTGGGTGCTTGTTCCATATCTTTTTGATTCTCCTTTGTGATGTGAGTTATGAGAGGATATTTGGACCCAATTCTGCCCTGCAAGAATTATATAACCATAAAGTACATGTTTTTATTGAGAAGAAATCTAAAAAGATTTTTGCACGTCAGTGTGTGTAACAATTCAGTGGGGTACAGCTCCCATTTTGCAAAAATTAAATTCATTCTGCAAACCCTTTCTGGAAACAAACAAAATGTGCCAATATTTTATCATGCGTCTTCATTCACACATTTGTTGATCAAGCTCTGTAGAGTACAAAAACTCGATCTGAGATTTAGGGGGGAACCAATTTGCGCTTTGTTTAGAATGGTGTGTTCAGAGATAAGCTCTGTTATGCTGTTGTTAATGACGGAACAGAATAGTTTGCCCAGGTTGCTGTTATCTCTCCTGCAGTCTGTCTCTCTTGTTTTTCTTGGCTCTTTCTTTGTCTCTTTTCCTTGCGTTCTCTCTCACTCTCGCTCTCTCTCTCTCTCTCTCTCTCTCTGTCTCTCTCTCTGTCTCTCTCTCTCTCTCTCTCTCTCTCTCTTTCTCTGTCTCTCTCTCTCTTTACCTCTACCTCTTACCCATTCTCTTCTACCTATCTCTGTGAGCCTTTGTCAATTCTGTTTGACTCACGCCGACAGGCAGTACAAAGATTGGAGCCCTTTGTTTGACTTTGTCTGGAGCATTGTGAGGGAATGGCTGATTACCTGCCTCAGAATTGAATTTCTGCTGTGCTTTTGGTCTGGTGCAGAATCCCGAGCATGTCAACTGGCCCAGGCCTATAAATAATGGGAGAATATTCAAACTTTCATCGTGTGCGTGTGTGTGTGTGTGTGTGTGTGTGTGTGTGTGTGTGTGTGTGTGTGTGTGTGTGTGTGTGTGTGTGTGTGTGTGTGTGTGTGTGTGTCTGTCTGTCTGTCTGTCTGTCTGTCTGTCTGTCTGTCTGTCTGTCTGTCTGTGTGTCTGTGTGTCTGTGTGTGTCTGTTGAGTCATGCATGAGAGATGCTGTGTGGTGGCTTCCATGCTCCCATCAAATGCAGATGCCCACTCCTCGGCTCTCTGCATCACTGCTGTATGTACTGTATACTACTCCTGTGCCCCGACTCTATGTACAGGGCTGATAGTATTCAGGCCCAGTGCCTGATTTCAGGCTTGACAGAGTTTGACTGCAGGAATAAAATCTAGTCAGGTTTTTCTTAGTTCAAAATGAGCTAACGGTTCAGGCCCAGGATTTTCTTCTACTATCAGGCCTGTATGTATGTACCCAGTCCTTTTGTCCAACTGCATACACCCACTCCTGTTCTTTCCTCAACTGCATACTGAATGTCCACTCCACTGCATCCTGCAACTTTGTGTTACACTCCTGTGTTTTTTTCAACTCTATATACCCACTCCTGTGCCATCCTCATCTCTATTTGCCAATCATGTGCTCTCCTCATCTCTGTGCACCCCCAATGTGCTCCCCCCTCACTGACCCACACAGGGTTCCTGGAGATCATGTGAGAGGAGCTGGACCACAAATAAAGAGATTTGAAGTTTGATATCCCACTCCCGAGCTCTCCTCATCTCTATGCACCCCTTCTTTCTTTCTTTCTTTCTTTCTTTCTTTCTTTCTTTCTTTCTTTCTTTCTTTCTTTCTTTCTTTCTTTCTTTCTTTCTTTCTTTCTTTCTTTCTTTCTTCCCTCTCCATCCTGTTGTATACTTCCTGGACGTCCTGGAGCCTGTGCTGCTGTGAGTGTGTTCGCCTCCTCCTCATATGTCACTCCAGAGCTCTCCTCATCTGTGTGCACCCGCTCTCTTTCTCCCCCCTCCCTTTCCTTTCCCCATCCACCCCACAGTGCTCCTGGAGAACATCGGCGAGGAGTTGGACCCCATCCTGGAGCCCCTGCTGCTCAAGCAGACCTTCAAGCAAGGCGGCAGCATCTGCATCCGCATGGGCGACTCCACCATCGAGTACGCGCCCGACTTCCGCTTCTACATCACCACCAAGCTCCGCAACCCGCACTACCTGCCTGAGACCTCTGTCAAGGTGAGGGATGCTGTGGTGGTCGAGAGGGGAAGCACATGCAGTGTAAGGGCCTCCGCACATCGGCTCCGACAAAGTGCTGAGCACTGCTCTGCCAAAGTTTGATTCCATTGTTGTCAATACCACCCCGCACACCGGCGCCGATGTCCGCAGACTTTTGCATATGTCGGCAAGCGATTAGAGACAAGTTCTATTTTTTCGGAGCCGCCCATCGACTAGCCATGTTATGTTTGGGTGAAATTGGGTTTGGGAGTCAGAATTGTGCCGGAAGCGAAAGTGCTCCGCAGTGCTGTCGGAGCCAATGTGCAGACGCCCTAACCCTAGGACTACACTGGATGAGTGGTATCAAAAATACATTGAAAACAATAGTCATTGTTTGCTGGATACTTGCGGCACTGCCATGCCTGATGTAACCAGTTGCATTGATCATAGTGGAAGGTAATTGTTATGGCAGATAAATCTTTGACTAAACACAGTCAGTATAGCCTTAGGGTTGATGTTGCAGTGTTAATGTGACGCTTAGTGATTAGGACCAAGCGGAGGAATATTAAATAGTGTTGGATTTAAAAAGATATCAAATAGATATCAACATTATCATACATGCATCCATGCACTGTACCTGTGCATTTGCACAATTTTGCATTCAAAATTCTTAAAGTAGTGATGTCTTGACTTGAGCCTTTAGTTGTTTGTCTCACTGATAGCATGGGTAGTAAGCTCTCTTTTAGGTTTCAAATTATGCAGCAATTAATTATTGTTAGCGTAGCTTTAACATCACTTGTCTCTGTTGACTTATGTGCATCTTAACCCCAGCTCTTGGAGCTCCTTGTGTTTGAAAACTTGGTAACGCTTTAGAATAAGGTTCTTCTAATAAGCGTTTATATAGGTGGTGGGCCCAGTCTCATATCTTGTCAGTTCGTTGGTGTTAACGAGTGGCAACTTTATTTTTGCTTATATAACCCCCTGACAACCCATTAATCAACATTTTGACTGTTGCCATCCTCAAAACTTGCACATTGATTTATAAAAATGACAACAAAAAATAGCCCACCGAGTGACGTCACGTCAATGCAAAGTCAACGAGGCAGAATACAGCTAGCGCGTGCATGCTACCCGGAACCGTCAGATTTCATGGCAAAAAGTTACAAGTTGGGGGGTAAGTGGGCTCACTTGTTATGTACATGCAAAAAAAAATATTTTTCTCAAACTTTCAGAAGTGCTCTTTTTCGCTGTTAGTGTTCGACTGTCTGACCATCATTGGGAAACGAGAGATAAATGTCAAAAAGAGGACAGGTCTGTTCCCTCAAAGCAATAGAGCAATGAGGTGACGGGGGTAGATCAATTCGCCAAAAAACTACGTGTCAGTAAAGAAATGCAAGCTGTGTTATTTTTTCCAGTGACAGGAAAATGGTCAGGAATGAAATGCCTACCTTGTTTCAATGATTAGGTGAATTATCTGCCCATGAAAAAAGCCCGATATGCGGATAAATATTCCCTTTTCAACTTTGAGGGGCGGAGACTTCCCATTGACTGTGCATTATGTGACGTCACCCCCAGTCTTTTTTATTTTCATTATTTTTTAATATAAACGTGCAACTTTTCAGCATGGCAACAGCCAGAATATTGCTTTACATATTGTCAGGAGGTAATATTAGAAAAATCAAGTTGCCACTCGAGAGTGAGAACGAAACTCGTTTTCTAAAGGAGCTACGAAATCTAGCCCACCGTCTAATAGTCACTAGTAAGCAGGTAGTAATACCTGCCCAATAGTAATAAGTAAGGGTTAACGTTCGGCGAGAAGGTCGCTACCGTGGAATAGCAGCACGACAGAGAGAATCTTTAGACCCCGACGCGGAGCGGAGGGGTCTTGTTCTCTCTGAAGTGCTGCTATTCCATAAAGCGACCGACTCGCCGAAAGTTAACCCGCTTATTATATGGATATACTTAAATGATTCACACATGCGGGGTCATTTCTTTAGACCTATTTAATGTTAAGATTGTTGCTGCGCAAAACAAAACAGTGCCGTTGTGGAACACCGCTAGGCAACAGCTAGGTAGGCTAGCCAGGACAACAGGTGTTGTCTATCACAGCAGCTGATTAGAGTGACAAAAGACCGGACCCCCTGCGGAGTGATATGAAACATTCGCTTTAGCAGTGAACGTCTTGTTGCCATTGACAGCGGTAGCCAGGACAACGGGTGCTGTCTATCACAGCAGCTGATTAGAGTCTTGATGAAAAGTCGCTTTAGCAGTGAAAAGTCTTGTTGCCATTGACAGCGGTCTGTTATAGACCAACCCGTCCGTTATCGAAAAATAACAGACGTCCGAACGTTGGGGAGCCCCGTTGAAATGAATGGAGCATTCGACAGATGACGTCACAACCATATAATAAGTGCCCAATAACATGCTTATTAACTTTGTTAACATCTTATAAGCTATTATGTGTTTATAGTGGTTTATTTTTTTAGTCTTATTATTTAAATCGGTACACATATCTTGATATGATGACTAATACTGGATATGGAGGCGTCGCGAAAAAAAATGAATTTTCAAGATGGCTGCCATGTGTACCGATTTTCATGCTTTTACTCGGTTACTCAGTTAAAGTTACTCATCAGATGTTAACAACGTTAATAAGCATGTTAACAAAGTTAATAAGCATGTTATTGGGCACTTGTAAGGGTATTACTACCTGCTAACTAGTGACTATAAACGCTTGTTAGAAGAACCTTATTCTAAAGCGTTACCGAAAACTTTTCCGTCAATTTTGTGTCTCACTCACACTGTAAGGAATAGTAAGCTGTCCTTGATTCATTTCTTCAAGGTTTCAGCTTATGCAGCAAATAAATTGATGTCAATGTAGCTTCCACATCCCCTGTCTCCCTTGCCTTGTATACATCCTAACACCAAGGAGCACATTGTGTTTGCCCCGCTGATTGATTTCCTAATTGGAGAGTTGTGCTCCAGCCTCCAGGAGCTCCCTCCCATGCAGTAGCCTCAGCAGTGCTGCAGACGTACTTTTGACACATCCCTCTAATAAGCACAAACATGTTCCTCTCAGATTCCAAAACCACCAGCTGGGCAGACAGGTGTGTGTGTGTGTGTGTGTGTGTGTGTGTGTGTGTGTGTGTGTGTGTGTGTGTGTGTGTGTGTGTGTGTGTGTGTGTGCGTGCGTGCGTGCGTGCGTGCGTGCGTGCGTGCGTGCGTGCGTGCGTGCGTGCGTGCGCGTGCGTGCGTGCTTGCGTGTCAGGGATTTTAATGAGATCTTCCCAAATTTCCATCAAACAGCTGCGTAGCAATTCTGAACAAGCCCTGGAAAAACAAATCAAGCAACGTTTACTGTGAGAGTCAGTGAAATATAGGCATAAAAAGTTGACAAGCAAGATGCCAACAGAGATGACGGCGTAAAAAAAGGAAAAAGAAACAAAGAAAAGAGAGAAACTCATCCTTTCAGGAATCATCAGCATTCAGAAAAGTCGCCGTGTAAATAACTTCTCTGTATTATTAACGCATATTGTAATGCGGTGGTCCTTTTTCTGCCTGCATATTTTTTATTTTTTTGCTGGTTGCCATTTGCATTTACACGTTTTCATTAAAGCGCGCGTGCCCCTCTCAAGGACGAGGCTGGGGCTGAACTTTCCTGCTCCGAAGCCGACTGGGCTCCTCACAGTAGGGGGCTGTGACCCGTTTCCCAGCGCTGCATTCAGAATCAATGTTGAGACTAATTGAATTCATTTGCATGGTTTAGAAAGGTCAAATATGATGCAGCCTGCGCACTTCGAGATTTTTTTCTGAACACTTAGTACAAAGAGCCTATCCGTCTATCGGTGCAGAGTTTGCTCCAGAGAAAGAAGCAATTAACTGCTGTGCGATGCACTGCACAACCGAACATCTCTCCATCCATCCCCGCAGAAACGGCACAGTTAAAAAGGTGAAAAAAGTTTAGAAAAGAGGTGATTTGGAGAGCGAGAGTGGCGCATCAAGGTAAATGACAGTATTAAGATGAGCCATTACTGTTGATCATCCCACCTGCAGCCATTTTGCTGGCCGCTGTACTACCGCTGAGAGTCATTAAGGCAATCTGGATGAAGGTTTTTTTTTTTCTTTTCTTTTTTTTGTCCCGCTGCTCGGCTGGTCTCACGGACTGCCTCCTGACCTGATGATTGAGGGGTAATAGGGCTTGTCCTCTGCCCCCCACCCCCGCTCCAAAGGAGCAGCAAGACTTGGGTGGGAAAAAACTGGCACTTCAGGCGAAAAAATAGGTGAAAATTAGCTCCAGGAATGGATGAGCTGAGCTCCACCGAACAGAAGCAGTGGCAGCGGCAGGCAAGCCAACGGCAGATGTGAATGAAACATTTGTCACTCACAGGCCTGGGCCATAGTGTATGGATGACTCAGGGCCGTTTTTTATTTCTTTTTTTATTTTCATTTTTTTTGTTTTTTTTTGTTTCCGAGTGGAGATGTGATTCACAGCCAGGTGCACTAAAGTGTCCATTAGCGTGGGCGACTCGCAGCTGGGGAAACGTAGCCGTTGGTTTTTGTCTCTGCTTTTACAGCGCCGGCCAGACAGACAGCAAAGGCCGCACCAGCGGTGGTGGTCTGAGGACTTTAAGAGCACGAAAGGGAGAAAAGCAAATGCTGCTCGGCGTGCTGAGCGCCTGTTTTTTTCCTCTTTTTTAAAATGCCACCTTTGGCTTTGTGCTCCCTTTTTCATTCTCTCTAGTGGATCAGACTGACCTCACTTTACTTTTAGTCAGTGTGTTAGAAGTGAATGGAAGTGCTAGGAGTACATGGTATTAAAGTGTGTTACACGTGAAAATGGGAAAAGAGCATTTTAAAAAGGTTATAATGCAAGAAGTGTGTTAGAAATAGAGTACGTTTGCGTATGAAGGGCCGTTAAAGTTTGAAATGAATGCTATTAAAGTATGTGAAAAATGGATTCAGAACCAATAATGCAAATGAGCTACAGTTCTGTGTTGAGTGACACTTAACTGAATATCATAGTACTGTGCAATATGTTATTACAGAGCACCATATAAGCCTACTACTAGCCCTAACTCTTAACTTTTCCTTACTGTACTTGCACAGTATCCCAGTTTGACACAACAACATTTAACGCTATAGAAGATTTTCTCTGCACAGCAGCAATGTTATGTACACGTAGATCCTTTGTTGTGCCCATACGTGTGTGACCCTGTTCAACCTCTTGATCACCCCAGAGGGCCTTTATGGGCAGTCATGGGTAAGCAGTTAGGGCGTCAGACCTGCATCCCGAAGGTTGCCGGTTCGACTCCTGACCCGCCAGGTTGGTGGGGAGAGTAATTAACCAGTGCTCTCCCCCATCCTCCTCCATGACTGAGGTACCCTGACTATGGTACCGTCCCGCCGAACTGCTCCTTTGGGGCGCCATTGAGGGCTGCCCCCTTGCACGAGTGAGGCGTAAATGCAATTTTGTTGTGTGCAGTGTGTAGGGATGTTAACCAGTAACCGGTTAACCGGTAATCGACCGGTTCAACTTTAACCGGTTAAAATTTTCTGCTATCGGTTAACCAGATGTAATAATATTAATAATTATAATAATAATTTCCTCCCAAAAAACGATAATTTTTAGATTTTAGTATGATAATTCAGCATTTTCCATCTGGCAACAGTGGCTGGACATGGCAGGTCCTGTCTGCGCAGCAAAAAAAAGCTTATGTGAAAAATAAAAATGAAAAAAATCAGTGCTGTGCATATCAGGCACGCAGACGTTTTAAAATTTAAGATTACCGGTTAACCACCGGTTAATGAGTCTTGGTAACCGGTTAAGAGTTTTTTCAATTTTCGCCATCCCTAGCAGTGTGCACTGTTCACTTGTGTGCTGTGGAGTGGTGTGTCACAATGACAATGGGAGTTGGAGTTTCCCAATGGACTTTCACTTTCACTTTAGGACCAGGTGCTTGGTTTGAAGCTGGGTATCTCCTCTCATCCTTTTCTCTACGTCACTGTGTTGATGTTGATATGGAGTGTTGTCTTGTGCCCGTACCGGTGTAGATGACCCTGCTGAACTTCATGATCACACATAACACATGATCATCTCTGAGGGCATGCAGGACCAGCCGTGGGGTTTTGAAGTTTGGTTATTTGTAACTTGTCCTTCCATTTATTTTGATACACACCTTCTTGGTGTTGATGTGGAGTCTTGTCTTGTGCCCATGTGTACCGTAGGTGACCCTGCTGAACTTCATGATCACCCCCGAGGGCATGCAGGACCAGCTGCTGGGCATCGTGGTGGCCCGGGAGAGGCCTGACCTGGAGGAGGAGAAGCAGGCCCTCATCCTGCAGGGCGCCGAGAACAAGAGGTGCGCTCACGCTCAGCACACATGGCTGGCTATGAAGCTGCTGCGGTTGTTTTTCAATGTGTGTGTGTGTGTGTGTGTGTGTGTGTATACTGTATGTGTGTGTGAGAGAGAGAGAGAGAGAGAGAGAGAGAGAGAGAGAGAGAGAGAGAGAGAGAGAGAAAGAGAGAGAGATAAAGGCAAGGCAAGGCAAGGCAAGTTTATTTATATAGCGCATTTCATACACAGGTGCAACTCAATGTGCTTCACAAAGTTAACAAATGTAAATGAAAGGAAAACAGGGAAATGAATTAGAGTCAAAAAAACATTTAAAACATTAAGATAAAACATAAGGTAAAAATAATAATAAAATAAAACATAAATAAACATAAAACCTTGAAAAACAATTCTTATTTTACTAATTTACTTCTCTTATTTTACCGTCTTTTCATTCAATAATTTAAGAAAGCATAGAGAACAGCTTTGTCTTGAGTCTAGATTTAAAGCTATCAATAGTGGGTGCATTTTTTACGTCATCTGGAAGCTGGTTCCAAAGCTTTGAAGCATAGAAGCTAAAGGCTGCCTCTCCACATTTTGTTTTGACTTTTGGAATCACCAGCAAATTCTTCTCCGTTGACCTTAGTGACCTGGCCGGTGCATACAGCTGAAACATATCCAGTAGATATGTGGGTCCCATTCCATTTAATGATTTAAATACAAGTAGCATTGCCTTAAAATCAATTCTGTAGCTTACTGGGAGCCAATGCAGCGATCTTAAAATTGGAGTAATGTGGTCAAACTTCCTTGTCTTTGTAAGAACCCTTGCAGCTGCATTTTGTACCAGTTGAAGCTGTTTAATGGTCTTATTTGGGAGGCCAGTAAACAGACTGTTACAGTAATCGACTTTACTAGAAATGAAGGCATGTATTAGCTTCTCCAGATCATGTTTAGACATCAGGCCCCTAAATTTAGAGACGTTTTTTATGTGATAGAATGCAGACTTAGTAATAGCTTTCATGTGACTGTTGAAATTTAGGTCACTGTCAATGAGGACCCCAAGATTTTTAACTGTTTCCCTTGGTTTCAGTCCCTTCGTTTCAAGGATAGTAGCAATCTTTTGTCTCTCCTCTCTTTTCCCAAATATAATTACTTCAGTTTTTTCTGTGTTCAGCTGGAGGAAATTGTGAGACATCCATTTGTTAATTTGGTCCATGCAATGATAGAGTGATTCAAGGGGGGTGTAGTCATTGGGGGACATAGATAAGTAGAGCTGGGTATCATCCGCATAGCTATGGTAATTTATGGAGTTATTCTCGATAATGTGTCCCAGTGGCAACATATACAGATTGAACAGTAGTGGTCCCAGAATGGAGCCCTGGGGGACCCCACAATCCAGAGACATTGGTGATGAAGTATGTCTTCCAATGGCGACAAAAAAAACTTCTTTGTTGTAAGTACGATTTTAACCAGTCGATCACTATGCCCGTAAAACCACCCCAGTGTTCCAGTCTATGTAGTAGTATAGAATGATTAACTGTATCGAAAGCAGCACTCAAATCAAGAAGTACCAAGACGGATGATTTGCCAGCATCAGAATTCAATCTTATGTCATTCATAACTTTGATAAGAGCTGTTTCAGTGCTGTGGTAGGCACGGAAACCAGATTGAAACTTATCAAAATAGCTATTAGACATTAAAAAGGCAGTTAATTGGTTAAAAACAATTTCCTCTATTATTTTACCCATAAATGGTAGATTGGATATGGGCCTATAGTTGTTTAGTACCAGTGCAGGGCGCCGAGAACAAGAGGTGCGCTCACGCTCAGCACACATGGCTGGCTATGAAGCTGCTGCGGTTGTTTTTCAATGTGTGTGTGTGTGTGTGTGTGTGTGTGTGTGTGTGTGAGAGAGAGAGAGAGAGAGAGAGAGAGAGAGAGAGAGAAAGAGAGAGAGATAAAGAGAGAGAGAGAGAGAGAGAGAGAGAGAGAGAGAGAGAGAGAGAGAGAGAGAGAGAGAGAGAGAGAGAGAGAGAGAGAAAGAAAGAGAAGAAGAGAAAGAGAGAGTATTATATGTGTGCGTTTTGGGGTGAATGGAGGTTGTGTGTGTGTGTGTGTGTGTGTGTGTGTGTGTGTGTGTGTGTGTGTGTGTGTGCGTGTGTGTGTGTGTTTGTGTGTGTATGTGTGCGCGTTTCTGTGGACAGCTGGATGTACATGTCTGTGTGCATGCATATATGATTGGATAACATTTGCATTTGCGTGTCCGTGTGTGCACTGATGGCCAATGTGTATGCCGTACTTAGGCTCTGTGTGTGTGCGTGTGCAGTAATGGTATGGATTATCTGTCACTTAACTATGTACTACACACTTACAGTTAAGATTTTTTTTCTTCCTTTTCTTTCCTTTTTTTCCTCTGGCTCTCGCCTGACAGATATGCCTTTGTGTGCAGGGCAAGCGAACGCATCATTAAGCGTTTAAATCTCCAAAAGCCAGAGCTGAGCTAACTCACCCCGGCGCCCACCGCCTCATTCTTCATATCCCTCACACAGCATCTGGCCCGGCCAGCCAGCCAGCCAGCCACATTTGCAGGAGCGATGCCGCGCCGTTTATTAATTGTGTATGTTGGATGGGAGCACTTTCCAAGACACCTGCTTGCTGGCTTGGGGGAGGAAAAAAAGCAAAGCGTTTGGATCGCCTGTAGTTATGCATATCATTTGTTGGCCGGCAAATGAGCAACGCTTCAATTAATAACGGAATTTATGTTTTTAATTAACAAGACATACTCTGCTGTTAATAATCACCGTTGAGATATTTACATTCTCTGCTTTCCCACGGTCAGCAGAAGAGATCTCCTCCCCCCCCCTCTGATTAGTCATGAATTTCTAATTTATAATACATCAAAATGTACGCTGTTCATCCTGTAAATGTAATGTACTGTACCGCACATGTGGCAAAATCTTTGTTTGCCTATTGCACGCACAAGTACAGCCCCAATTATTCATTTGTCATCGCCAGATCAGCAATGACCAGGTTGCAGTCTCTTCATGAAAAATGGCCGTAAGGTCGTAGCAATGTTGTTGTGCGGTTTCATTACTGAAAGCAAGGGTGGCTTTCTACAGGTCACTGTGAGTTTTTGTTGCCACCCTGCTCTACTGTACATTCTCCTGTGTAGTATGCCTCTGCCTACTAAAGTGGCTGAAGGCTGCATACTGTTCTCTGGGTTTCTCTCGATTCATCCGTGCGTCTGTCCCTCCGTCACCAATTTTTGTTCTTGAAAAGTAACACAGATTGACAAAATGTACTGATACTCTACTCTATAACACATGAAATAATTATTATTTTTTTAGGCCAGCACTTATTACTCTATATTACGTGTTAGAGTACGCTAAAAAAAGACAACTTAAAGTAAAGTGTGACCTACTCGATGTTCCCTAGTGTTTTTGCGCCCCTGAGGCAACTGGAGAAGATCGAGGACAAGATCGTGGATGTGTTGTCCTCCTCCAAAGACAACATCCTAAAGAAAACTTACCACTGTATGTCCTCACTCCTCTGTGCTTCATACAGGATACATTTTCCTATGTTTTTCCCGTTGCCCCTTTTAGGCAACTGAAGAAGATCGAGAACAGCATTCTGGATTCCCGTCAGAGGGCAACATCCTGGTGGAGGAAGCTGACCAAAGTGCATAGTATCATTGTTACGTTAGGTGCTCCTTAAAGAGCTTTTCCCCAACTTTTACCGTTTGCCCTTTTTCAGGCAACTGAAGGAGATTGAGGATAAGATCCTGGAGGTGCTCTCCTCGTCCGAGGGCAACATCCTGGAGGATGAGACGGCGGTGAAGATCCTGTCCTCGTCCAAAGTGCTGGCCAACGAGATCTCGGAGAAGCAGGCGGTGGCCGAGGTGACGGAGGTGAAGATCGACGAGACGCGCATGGGCTACACGCCCATCGCCGTGCACTCTGCCATCCTCTTCTTCTCCATCGCCGACCTGGCCAACATAGAGCCCATGTACCAGTACTCCCTCACCTGGTTCATCAACCTCTTCGTCATGTCCATCGACAACTCCGACAAGAGCGACGTCCTCGACCAGAGGTAATGGGATGGGATGGGATGGGTGCAGTGCTAACGACTGTGTCATGATAATGGTATTGAATAGTAACAATGTTTAATGCTATTAAATAATAACGTTAATTTAAAAAAATAACAAAAAGCACAATAGTATGTAAAAACATTGTATAAGCTACTATACTACAGCATACTGCAAAACCACTGCTATACTGTTATCATTATATTATGTTTTACAGACATATTAACTTTTGGCAACAATAGGCCTTCGTCGATAGCATACACCAATGAAGCTCTATTATCGAAACATTAGTATGAAAGCCACTTAAGTAGCGACTTCATGAAATAGCAGTGTTGAGGTTTTTCTTAATTTCTTTAATTATGTACAATATCCCACCAATTGCTGTAGGCACTAGTATGCCTTACTTATCTTTCTGAATAATAACACATCATTGCAAAACAAAACACAACAAAATATGTGTAATAGACTGAACAGGACTTGAAGCCTAAATCACACAAACAGTACAGTATATCAAACTATTACGTACATGTAGTGCAGGTAAGGTTAGAGGGAGACGTCAGTGGTGTCTCAGTACAAATGGTGAGTCGGGGACACTAACAAAGGAAGCCCGTACCCTAGAGTGTTTCCAGGGATTCTGAGTGAGTGTCTGGCCTTGAAAATTTTCTGACCCAGCCTGGGTTGTGCCGGGTAAGGATTCTGACCTTGATTTGCTGGAGGCTAGAAAATGCATTTCTGAGAAGGAAGACAAAAGAGGGTGAGGCAGAGGCACAGAAAACAAAGTGAAACAGCCGCAGGCAACAGAGGTGTTCAGACTCAGACTTTTCATTTTGGTGAGCATATTCCCTACTCACACTCCATTTATGTAATAGTTTTGTAATCATTTAGTGGGAATTTATAATTAAGCTTTAATTATTGTTACCGTAATTACAGCAAAATCTATGAAAGTCTGGTGGACCTGTTGGTAGATACCTGCATTTACACACATAATGTAAGTTTTTAAAAAAAATAGTTGCTTGTGCACTGTTGCAGATGAACTTTGAAGAGTTCTTAAAGTTCTTTCTGTTTGGTCTTCCGTGTTTAACTACTGACTGTCTCAGAGGTGTTTTTTCATCAGATGAATCAGTCCATTGGGCTAAAATGTCTCTGCCCTCTGGCAATATCTCGTCTTGATGCTGGTATTTATTTTGGGTCAACAGATACTTCCATCTCCGTACGTACGGCTACTACAGTACAGCAGATAATAACATCCTCGAGTTTGTGTAGCTCTAAGTAATCCGTAAACACAGGCCTGGCTTGGCTGCACTGCACTTGACCGCAGAGAGGGTTTTGTCGGGCGTGGGCGTGGAACAAATAGCTGGAACATGGTGTGGGGTTAGAGGAGCGAGGCGTCGGTCGCCACTAATGGCCCTGGCAGACAGCAGCATGAGCGGGAGGCCGCTGATTCCACTGCAGCGGGAGCAGCGTCTTCCATCAGCATCCGCACATCAATCAGAGGGTCAGGCCAGGAGAAACACAATAACAACACACACATGCACAAACAAGCACGCACATGCACACATACACACGCAGTCGTGCACATGCACACACCACACGCGGGCATCAATCAGAGGGTCAGGCCAGGAGAAACACAATAACAGCACACACATGCACACATACACACGCACACACATACACACACACACAGACACAGACACACACACACATGCGTGTACATGCACACACACACGTGCATCAATCAGAGGGTCAGGCGTGAAAATGCACACACACACAACACGCACCCGCACATACACACACACTTAGATAGATGCACACACACACACACACATCAATCAGAGGGTCAACTAAGGAGAAACACATGCACACACAGACACACACACACACACACACACACACACACACACACACACACACACACACACACACACACACACACACACACACACACACACACACGCCTGACCTGTCTGTGAAGAAATGGACATGCACTCAACGTACACACATACCCACATACTCGTCTGCTCAGCACGAGGTTAAAAACGCACATGACCCGAAGTACTGTAGGTAGAAGAGCTTCTGACTACGGTATTTGGCGCAGTGAGCCATAGCTGATTTTCTCTGGTGTGTCATGTGATTATGGAACGCAACCATAGAAAATACAATATAGAGAGATTATGGAGGCGTGACAAGAGATGAGAGAGATTATGGAGGTGTGTGTCAGTTCACCTCATTTGAGGTAATTCAGCCATGCTAGTTAACATGCCCTGACAGAACTAAAACCCCTCTGCTTCTGTTGCTATGACGATGGCGTGCTCTGTCAGTCCAATATTAATGACGGACTGCATCTCGCATTAGACTACATGATAGAATAATACATTTGTAAAGAGATGTTAACCTCAATGTGGCGTATGAAATGTGCTTGTTTTCCCACCGTAGTGGTTAACCTTATTCCACCTCAATGTTGCATGGGATGTGCTTGGTAATGATAGGTAATGTACCAGTAACATGTAATAACACTGTACAAAGTAAGATGTGTGGCATTCGGTAAAATATATTCGGTAGATTATTATACAAAGATAAAACTATTTCATAAACTTAAACTATGGAGGAAAATGTTGGGCAAATGATCTATAGTCAGCATGCTGTATTACAAAAACAGATTGTACTGTAGGATACATTCAAAAGTTAAAAAAATCAATATACATGCAATATACATGGAAGTTGACCTTAATGTAGTATATGAAATATTGTACCCGTTTCTCCACCTATGGGATATATCAATATTGCATGACAAGTAATGTACATTAATTAATAATAAAGTATGACATGCAAGGTGACCTTAATGTTGTGTATGAATCAACTATCGTGCTATGAGTTGTGTCGTATGTCAGCGCCAACAGTACACCATTTGGTTGATTTTACACCAATGGGACATATTGAATGTTCTCGAAAATGCAATTATTAAGTAAAGAGTTAAAATGAACACCATTTCAAATAACATTTGGTCCCACTCAAAAATTGTGTAAATTTTACTCTTTGGTCATTTTTCGAAGTTAATTATCTTCAATGTGTTGTAAATATCAACACTGGTGGCACCTGGAGCAGAGCGGGTGGTAATCACCTGGCAGTAGAGTTGAAATTACCCTGCCCATCTGCAAAAAAAATTCACACTGACTTTTGACTTTTCAAGTAATTTGGCTCTCCACAGTGTTGTACATAAATCCTCTATAATATGGCATTATATAAGTACCTGTATACCCTTAAAGGGTAATGTTTAGGTTAAATTTATAACTAAATCTATACAGGATGTTGTCAGAAGAGGTGTTTTGAAACATATATGTGAAATTCACAGTCTGTAACAATGCCAAACTGCAATATTTTCATGAAAATGTATCATTTGAAAGCCACTTCTGAAATGTTGGGCTTCTCGCTGGCAGAGCCTCTATGACGTAGATAGAGGGAGTCCAGCTAAGGTTCTGGTTCAGCTCTCGCTTGTTGATGTAGGCTTACCAGCAGTTTTGGTTGTAGTAGCCTATATCTTTCCAATGCTTTCACAAGAGAGTGGCATTTTATATGCCTATCTAAAACAGTGTCATAGTAGACCGTTACTAGAAATAGCGACTATTTTAATATCTTTCCCGAAAACGATGCCCGTGGAGTAACGAGACCTTCATGTTCCCCGCCACAATGACTTGCGCCCTCTGTCCATGGTGCTGAAATCGCGGCATTCTGTGAAGCACGTTACAATGTCATGAGGGAATACAGTTATTTGTGTTGTCCATAGTTATACCAACGAAAAAAGTAGGCGGTGATAAATACGCCAGGTCCAAATTACTAAAATAAAAAGTATATTGTAACAGCCTACCAGCTGCCTCCTCGGGAGTGAGAGCGCAGAGTTACCCCGTGTGCACTAGGCTACTTCCCATCTCACCACGCAGCCTCTAAAATGGGTTTGAGATTGTCAGGATCGCAACAACCATGAGCCGAGTGAGCAAGCCAGAAGGAATCGTGAAGTGTGTGCACCAATTCTGAATCGCTGAAGCCAGAAACTGATGTGCGCTGTTCCAAATTGAGACCGAGCGCGCAAGTCTGCAAACAAGGGTTTGCAAAAGTGCACTAAATAATAAGACTAATAAGAAAAGATATTCGTTGTGTTGATCTGTTTTATTTCTTATGTGTTCGTCAGTGGGGTTTTTTCATATTTGGAAAGGTAACGAAGGCTAGGCCTATACCAACGGCAGTCTTATTGCTGCCTGGTGCCCAACTCATAACCTCTAAAACTTAAAAATACAGTCGATTGCACAGTTACAATATGGACGACGTTTTAAAATGGATAACAGTAATTTAAACATTAGTAAGCTTTTTCAACGTCATTTGAGAGTCTTAGATTTCGCTTGGCCCACCGCGCCCAAAAAGGAAACCTGCTTGCATTGCGTTGAGTTTGGGAGATGTCTTTAGTGGGAGTAGGCCTATTTGAATGTGTAAAACACGTTGGACATGCTGGGCATTTTCAGTAGGCTATTCTTGGGGAAGTAGATCGATTATTATTTGCATGCGTCATTGTTTCACCGTCGACCTTGCATCAGCATGCCAACGTTAGGCTACATTTGCCAAACTAACGTTGATGTGGTCCTGACATTTTGATGAATAGCAATAGCATAATATCTCTACAAAATCGGGAGTAAATTGAATTGAATTGAAGTCTCCCAGCATGTTTTGTCAATCCATGAGGATACGGAAAATCTAGCACACCACACGCGGAGAAAGCGTTCCTTTGATAGAGGGGATACCTGCGTCTTTGTAAAGTGCTGCGCGCACGTTTGATTGCCGGTTTTACAAATTACGGGGATAAACATGCCAGGTCCAAATTACTAACAGGAAAAGAGGGACGATGACAAAGGGGATGAATCGCCAGGAAGACAGGGATGATCTTTCTCGCAGAGCAATGTTGTCTGCCAGAGCGAGTCTCGCCTGGTTTTGTGTATGGTTACGACACGCAATCCACCGCTGGACCAGCTGGCTATCAGCAATCGCCGCAAGAATCAAACCTGTTTCAAATCCTGCTCATCTCTCGTGAGTGTAGGGTACTGCATATAGGTTAGTTAAAACTTTGCTACGACCCAATTTGGAACACTGTCCACTCCATGCGCAAAAGACACACCGTCAGAAAAAAAGATGGAAATGTGGATATGTAGGCCTGGAGAAAGAGGTTCACTCTCTCCAGCAGTTCAAAACCACCGTCAGGTTATGTTTCGGAAGAATATCGTTTTTTTTTTTTTTCGACAAAAACGAAGCGCCATAAAGTCACAGTCAAGTTTGGTTATAGGCCAGCACAGCAGCGTTAATAAACTCCAAAAAAGTAATGTGACGTACCCTAATAATGACAATCTTACTGTGCAAACTAAAACAGTCGGTGGTGGTGGTAGTGCGCGATAGCTCTGAGATGGGGAGGGGGATTATTTTGGCTACATCTAGCCCTAGCCTACCCAACTCAGGACTCTGGATCCAACCGAGAATCTCCACAATGAGGGAAACACATCGAAAATATAAAATTAAATATGCTATATGCACAAATAGAGTTTATATCAATCAGACATTCTATTAGGTTAACAATGTTATTTTGAAACCTAATGAAGTGCCACATAGCCTAATAACGGTCTGGCACACCCTCATGGCGCTGCTGCAGCGCATTGACATGGAGGAAACCTACAAAAAAATATTATTATTTTAAATAATAAAATGGTTCAGACGGTATCTGGTGGATACTGCCACTGTTTAAGGCCATTTAACTTGTTGAAATTTAGCCTATAGGTCTGGAAAGGTGTTACAATATTATAATCTGGCCTATTCTCTGCGGTCTTTAGTATGTCTGTAGAACGCAGCGACTCCCTCTATCTACGTCGGATTCTAAATGTTTGTTTAAAAGAAGCCGCCGTTATTTTTGACAAAGTTTTCTGAAAATGTTGTTTATGCAATAATTCGGTATTTTGACATATATCACATCTAAATTTATGTATTGAGGCTCTTAAAATGAGATTTAGTGGTGTTTAACCTGCAAGTTACACTAGACCCATTTTTTTTTTACTGTGTGACCTCAATGTGGTGTATGAATGATATCTTGTGCCCGGGGTATCATCTGTGCAGACTGCAGATCCTGCGAGACCACTTCACCTACTCTCTGTACGTCAACGTCTGCCGCTCGCTCTTCGAGAAGGACAAGCTCCTCTTCTCCTTCTGTCTGAACGTCAACCTGCTCAAGCATGAGAAGCTGGTAAGGGTCTGAGTTTGTGTGTGTGTGTGTGTGTGTGTGTGTGTGTGTGCGTGTGCGTGTGCGTGCGTGTGCGTGTGTGTGTGTGTGTGTGTGTGTGTGTGTGTGTGTGTGTGTGTGTGTGTGTGTGTGTGTGTGTGTGTGCTCTCTCTGCCTTACCTAGAGATTACTCAGAGGACTCCATGCTGCCTTCTGTCTCACTCTCTCACATATAACCAACCACTTGAGGACAAAATTGCAACGCTGGCCTTTGACCAAGTGCACCGTTTTTGCCGTCAAAAGACTCGTTTCCTGAAACACTTTCAGCATCTCATTGACTGTTGTGTCAGAGATGTTTACTGTGTATCACCAGGCAGTTAACAGGAAAATTTGCACATTTTTCCTGTGCGAAATTTTCCACAAGTGTCTTATCTTCTTTTGAAAAGGCGAATTATGTTGCCAAACTTAACTTCAGCAGCCTGTAATGTTTGCCTTTCAAGTCTGAATCAAAGAAATCCCTTACTGTACACTACGCCCGTTGCCAAATCTACAAAACATGCTTAGGGGTCAAAGTAAGACCACTGGACCACAGCCGCAGCGTAACTTAAACAAAAGGCCCTATTCACATTTCAAACCCACACTGGCCCTATGTGATTTTAATGGAAGTGAGTCCTCGCATGCGTGGCTGCAATTTGTGTGTCAGCTTGGCGGTGCTCAGTTAGGGGGTCACTGAAGCTAGGCTCAAACTACACGACTATCAGCCAGATTCTCGGCTGAAAATCCACCTTACGACAATCGGTAGAACGTTACCCCCGAGGACCAAGATTTCCGGGCAAGATTTCCTTGTCATGGCCGACGTTCTAAGATTCAAAGAGTCACCGAACGCAAATCGTAGAAATCAAACACTGTTTGATATTTGTGACTGGAAATAGAACGTTGGGCATTGCCTCTGTGTTTGCAATCAGGGATAAGATTGACAGTCAAGGGGGCACTGTAGCGCAGCGCGCTAAGCCCCCCACATTTGGTCTTTCATGCCCATGGGGACCCCGGTTCGAGTCCAGACGGGGTCTTTCCCAATCCTCCCCCATCTCTCTCTCCCACTCACTTCCTGTCAGCATCTCATACTATCCTGTCAATAAAGCCATAAAAACCACCTAAAAATATTGCAGGAAAAAAAAGGTTGACAGTCGTGATTCTCTTCTAGTGTGCGGTGCACCCCGACGTCAAAATCGTACACAAAATTGGGAGTCGTGTAATTTGAGCCCGGCTTTACTGTGGCTGCCACTGCCCGATGTAGCTCTGTGACTGGACTAGCCCAAGCAACATCCTTTATTCACCTTCAGGGTTTGGAATGTGGCAATCCAAGAAATGAAAGGATGTCCACAAAATGTCAGCCATGACACAGAAGTGGCTAACAAACAAAGGGGTGAGAGTCCTGAGAGCTCTGCTCTGCTCTGTTCCTCTAGCAGACTCTCCAACCATGTGTGTGACAGACGGAAAACGTGTGCCAATCAATTAGCCACAGGTAGTGACATTACTGAAGCCCCGTCTGCGATTCAGTGTTTGCCCTAGCAAGTGACCTATCCTATTATAAGACTTACCTTTAGGAGGTTTTTTTGTTTGTTTGTTTATTGTTTTTTCATGAGGCTCCCCCTATGGTCCCTATGAAATGTTCATGCGGCTTTAATGACAAGTAATAGCGTTCATAAGCAATGCTGTCAACATGCTCTTTTGACCTCCTAAACCCTGTAAACAATCAGACCTTTAATACAGTGCAAAATTAAGGACTGTGTTACAACCAAGGACGTTCACGCATTATTTAACATGTAACATATGTAAGGGTTAACGTTCGGCGAGAAGGTCGCTACCGTAGAATAGCAGCACGACAGAGAGAATCTTTAGACCCCGACGCGGAGCGGAGGGGTCTTGTTCTCTCTGAAGTGCTGCTATTCCACAAAGCGACCGACTCGCCGAAAGTTAACCCGCTTATTATATGGATATACTTAAACGATTCACACATGGCGGGGACATTTCTTTAGGCCTATTTAATGTGAAGTCTACTATAGTTTTTAAAGATTGTTGCTGCGCAAAACAAAACAGTGCCGTTGTGGAACACCGGTAACAGCTAGGTAGCCAGGACAACAGGTGTTGTCTATCACAGCAGCTGATTAGAGTCTTGTTGAAAAGTCGCTTTAGCAGTGAAAAGTCTTGTTGCCATTGACAGCGGTCTGTTATAGACCAACCCGTCCGTTATCGAAAAATAACAGACGTGCGAACGTTGGGGAGCCCCGTTGAAATGAATGGAGCATTCGACCGATGACGTCACAACCATATAATAAGTTAACATTAACATTACCATATTTAATATGTAGCATTTATTTAAGCATAAGCTTCGATCCCCCAGGTGGACGAGGGCGAATGGCGTTTCCTGCTGACGGGGGGCGTGGGACTGGACAACCCGCACTCCAACCCCTGCACCTGGCTGCCCAAGAAGTCCTGGGACGAGATCTGCCGCCTGGACGAGATGGAGCGCTTCAGCGGCCTGCGCAAGGACATGGCCCGCAGCAAGGACGGCTGGAAGGTCGTCTACGACAACAAGGTGAGGCCTAACAGACACTCTGGCATGACATTATATGTATGTCCATTACATGACTGTATATAATGGGATTCATGCTGTATGCATACGGTATGAAGGACGGCTGGAAGACCGTCTACGATAGCAAGGGCAGGCCTAAAAGACACTATGGCATGACATTATACTAAATGCTCCTTGCATGACAGTGCAGTATGAATATTTTAGTGTGAATCATGATGTATTCATAATATGAAGGATGGCTGGAAGGTGGTCGACGATGATAATGATGCATTACCTTTAGGCCTCGCAGCTGATAGAAAGTTCTCTTGATGAAGTTCTTATAGTCAGAAGCAGTCCAAACAACATTGCTAAAAATGTTATGACATATGACAAGTTATGACGTGATGAACAGCTGGAGAGCATACAGTTTAAAGCTGGGCTGCATAACATTGGAGATGGCTCGGGGGGTCGAGGCTTTATCATGTAGTTGGAGCAAAGTAGTAATGGAACATAGCAAGGAAAGAAAGGTATATTTCCATGATATAGTAGTTTTAATATTTTAACATGGAGCATACTCTATGTAAGCTTATACTGTATGTGTGACAAGAAGGATAGCTGGGCGGGCAGACAGAAAAATAGGCCAGGCCACAGTGGCAACTGGAGTGTACGATACGTATGTTAATATTTATATGACATCATTTCATATCGTATTACAGCTATCCAACAGTATTAATATATTAATGAGTCCATCATATTGTATGTAAATTGAATAATGGTCTTTGCCCATCTCCTTTCTCTCTCTCTCTGTCTCTCTGTCTCTCTGTCTCTCTGTCTCTCTCTCTCTCTCTCTCTCTCTCTCTCTCTCTCTCTCTCTCTCTCTCTCTCTCTCTCCTGTCTTCCTCAGGACCCTCATCACTGCATGTTTCCAGGGGATTGGCAGGAGAAGCTGGGCAATTTCCAAAGGATGCTCATTATCCGATGCTTGAGGCCAGATAAAGTAAGGCACTTTAACAGACCACATACTACAAGGTTAGGTTTAGGCAGTGAACACTCATACTCATCAAAATTGATGATCATTTTGTTGCCAATTAATCTAAATAATATGATTCATATTGTGATCAATTAATTAAAAGTAGCCTCATTTGGTTATTAAATAATTTATATCATGTACTACCACTGCCGTTACAAAAGTGTGTGTGTGTGTACAGTGTGTGTGTGTGTGCCCGCGCGCGAGTGTTTGTGCAGGTGAGTGACGGCATGCGTGTAATGTATATGTGCACACATACAGTACATGTGGGTCTCTGCACGTGGGTCTCTGCATGTGTGTGTGTGTGTGTGTGTGTGTGTGTGTGTGTGTGTGTGCGTGCGTGCGTGAGTGCGTCTTGACTGTACAATATACTACCGTACTTTTCTGACATAATCATTGTTATCAAATGATTAGTATTCACTTGTCGGGTTTGGGTAATGTATTTACTTTTCTTGCAAATTTCAAATTGTAATGAAGAAAAATTAACGGCCGGAAAAAAGTGGTGGGTTTCCGAAAGTATTCTTAGGTCCAATAAGGGCTCCCAGCAGAAAAAAAAGGTTTGGAACTACAGAAGTATCGGTATTACCTTTTACCTTTTCACCCTGTCTCTTTCCAATCCATGATGATCTTCCCTCCTCATCATCCCTTCCTCTCTCCTTCCCAGCTCATCCCCATGGTTCAGGAGTTTGTGGCTGGCAGTCTGGGCCAGCAGTTCATCGAGGCTCCTCCGTTCAACCTGGGCAAGGCGTTTGCGGACAGCCACTGCTGCGCCCCCCTCATCTTCATCCTCTCCCCCGGCTCTGACCCCATGGCCGCCCTGCTCAAGTTCGGAGAGGAACAGGTACGCGCTCGGCAAACGTTGCAGTGATAATTTAACACTTGCAGAGTAGAGCACTGCGACACCATGAGTGTTGAAGTTGATTGTCTAAGTGTGGAATTAACACTGCCACATTTACTCTGTAGTTACTGGTAAACTAACCTACTAACTAAACGAACTAACGTTGCTGCAATAATTTAACACCTGCAGAGTAGAGCACTGCAACACTACGAGTGTTGCTGTTGATTGTCTAAGTGTGGAACACATACACATCAATGCACATCATACACATCAATGCACATCAATGCGGAATGCACTGGGGTGAAATAAATATGCCTTTACATGATGCCAGTCTGACATAATAATAATAATTCCATATTCCATAATATAAATACCATAGCAATACCCTTACCATTGTAAATATCATACCATACACACAACTGTTTTCTGACCCTGTATACTCTCTCTCTCACTCACTCACTCACTCACTCACTCACTCACACACACACACACACACACACACACACACACACACACACACACACACACACACACACACACACACACACACACACACACACACACACACACACACACACACACACACACACACACAAAAGGATTTAAAAAGTATCCTTTTAGAAAGAAATATATAGATACTGTATATGTAATGTGTACTGTAAAAGTGGGCCGCAGTGCAGTTGACTGTTGCTATGGCAGTTTCAGCCACTTGTTCTATTTCCTGTCCTCTTGCCTGCCTCCTGTTGGTACCTTCTGCTAGCCTGTGGCATGGCTGAGTCTTACCCACATAAGCCCTGTCACCACTAAGTATGCTGGGGCTGGGCCTTCTGTATTTACTGTGTGTCTGTGTCTGTGTCTGTTTCTGTGTGTATGTGCATGTGTACGTGTGTGTGTGTGTGTGTGTGTGTGTGTGTGTGTGTGTGTGTGTGTGTGAATGTATTTACATGTGTGTGCGTGTATGTGTGTGTGTGTGCGTGTGTGTGCACGTGTGTCCTTCCAGGGCTTCACAGGGAACAGGTTGACCTCGCTGTCTCTGGGCCAAGGCCAGGGCCCCATCGCCATGAACATGATCCGCACGGGCGTGAAGGAGGGCACCTGGGTGGTGCTGCAGAACTGCCACCTGGCCACCTCCTGGATGTCCACCTTGGAGCGCGTCTGCGAGGTACGGGAGTGTGTGTGTGGGGGTGGGGGGGTGGAGTGTGTGTGTGTGTGTGTGTGTGTGTGTGTGTGTGTGTGTGTGTGTGTGTGTGTGTGTGTGTGTGTGTGTGTGTGTGTGTGTGTGTGTGTGTGTGTGTGTGTGTGTGTGCACGCGTGCGTGCGTGCGTGTGCGTTAAGGGGAGTGGGTGTGTTGGTTGGTGTTGTGTGTGGGTTGGGAGAATGTGTGTGTGCATGTGTTGGTTAGTGTGTGCATTGTGTGTGTGGGTGGGGGGTGTTTGTGTGTGTGCCAGTGTGTTTCCGTCTGTATATGTGTGCCTGTTTGTCTCTGTCTGTGTATGTATGTGCTCTTTGGGTGTGCGCTTGTGCCATATGTTTGTGTGTACTTGTTTCTGTGTGTGTGTGTGTATCGTTTGTGTCCGTGTGCGTAAGTGTGTGTGTGTGAGTGCTTAACCATGCATACATACAAAACTTGGCCACATGGACATTTGTTTCCTACACCGAATTCGAGACGATTCGTCTAATGAATTGCTGAGAGGGGACCATTCGAACAAAACGTTGGACCATTCGTAGAAGGCATGGGGCGTTTCGTGCAGTACCTGCGGATCTTTCGTAGAAGACCTAAGGACGTTACGTTCAACCCATGCAGACCTTTCGTGTAACTGGGCAGACGTTTAGTGTAGTCTGCCTATTTTATTAGCCTATTATTTTTTATATTTTATCAAACTTGTGTGCCTACCACCACAATGCAATGAAAACAAAAATCGAACCATGTAGAAAGTGTGTGCGTGCGTCTCTATTTTTTTTATTATTTTTTTTTATTTTAGTTCAGGCTGCTTTTTTATCATTAGGCCTATTTTATAGCATATTTTATAAATATACTATATCGTAACGGACTGCCTCTGCCTCCTCCGGAGTGAGATAGCAGCGTTACCCCCTGTGCACTACATGTGCAGCCTATAAAATGGGGTTAATTTCAAATGGCGGGTGAGACTGTCGGGAAGCAAGCCGAGAGAGCAAGAGAGAGGGAACCATGAAGTGTGCCGAGAAGATCACCATTCGCAAGAATCGCTAAAGCCAGACATTGATGTGAGCTGTTCCAAATTGAGACCAAGCGCACAAGTCTGCAAACAAGGATTTTGCAAAAATGCACTACTAAAAATAAGAAAAGATATTCGTTGTGATGATCTGAGTTATTTCTAATGTGTTGATCACTGATTTGTATTCATTTTGGAAAGGTAACGGCAATCTTATTGCTGCCTTACTGGCGCCCATCTCATAACTTAAAACTACAGTCGGTTGCACCGCTACAATATCAACGAAATGTTTTAAAATGTAGGCCTACAACAGTAATGTAAAGGTAAGAGATAATTTATTGTCCACACGTGACTATAAGAAAATATTTTCCTATGGGCGAATAACACCCCCGATGCCGAAGGCGGAGTGCTGTTATTCCGCTTGGAAGGAAATATATTTTCCGTAGTCACGTGTGGACAATACATTATCCCGCTTATCCCGCCTTTACCAACATTAGAAAGCATACAAAGTTAACCAGTAGTTTATAGTAACAGGTTTATTGCCATTTTATAGCGTGCACAAAGAAAGATAGTTCGTGGAACGCTCATAATTTAAAAAGAAAGAAAGGAGTCGCACACTGGAGCTGAATGCAGAATCAAAAACTACTGTAACTGTAAACAAAGCCGAAAAAAGTAAATAAAACCGACAGACAGGGGACAAACATTTCGGGTCTAGCCCATCATCTTCCTTTTCTTCCTTTTCATTATACTGCTCTTGGAATTACGCACTGAGCGATACGCTTAGGATATGACATTGGCCGGACGCCACCCCACCATTACGCTCATAACAAGTAACAGAGTTTGGCTACTTTCTAACGTGTTACAGCCACATTGCGCTTCAAACTGTTTGCAGGCTGCCTCGTTCACTGCGCGATATCTACTAAACTCGGGTTCATAACAGGGTCATTTCTATCTGATCGGCGACAGTATTCCAGATAAAAGTATAGACAACCCAAGCACTGATGTGCGCCCTGACCATCATCATTAGCCTATCATCCTGCTACAGTCTGAACACTGTGCGCCGAATGGTTGGCTGGAGGAGGCAACGCTAGCCTAAAGAGCAGGCTACTTCACCCTTAAGGAAACTATCAACGGACTCCTCACTTGTTAAAACAATACTAGTGTTAATGAAAGATGTCACGACAGCGGCCGGCGGACAGTGACAGTTTGCTTTCTTGAAATAACAACACTTGGACAATAGTGTAGACTTGTGCGCTAAGCGCTGGGGTGGGGCAGGGGCTGCTGAACTGTCTACAAGCTGTCGTGCCGGGACGTAGGCAGTAGGTATCCATTGCGTGCGGCCGGCCGCTTTGGGAACTGTAGGTAAGTTGCATTTGGGTAGGCTATTGCGCGTGTTATAGTTGAATTAAGTAATCGACGAGCCAACGTCCGGCAGCAGTGACTGAGTGTGTAACTTAACTTAACTTTTGTAGGCTACTATCGTCCGAGTGTCTCCAGATTGTGATTCATTTATTCAAAGACGATAGCAGTTTACAGACGCTGCTGGCTGCATGGATATTGTGGGTTTTTTCCCTCCTAATTGTATTTTATGAAATTGTAAAAATAAAACTACCATAACCTTTACTCCTGTTGTCTGTCGTTCCTGAATCGTGGTCTATTTCACCTCTTACAATAGTGTCCAGTCCAGTGAATGATCCTGCATCCATGGCTAATTGGATAAAGCATACTAAGTGGACATGAAAGAAATGCGAAATTAAAACAACAGCGTGTCAATGCAAGCACTTTATTTATTTTTCCGGGGGCATGATTTTGTTGACAAGTACTTTTTTAACGACTTTAATGAAGATGTCGTGTAGACTGTTTGACGGCCCCTTCCATAGGACAGCATCCATCCATCTCTTCCTCATCTTTACGCGCAACGGTAATAATAACCATTACTTCTCTTGTAGACGTTGCGCGTAATATTTTATTCATTATGGACTTATTTCAAGCAGCATTCAACTGTCCACTCTGCGTGGCTTTGTTGAAAGGGTTGCCTTTGGGTGGATGACTTCCCCTGAACACGGCAGGTCATTTGCATGACAAGACTTCATGCCCATTAGCGAATACTTTAACCCTTCAGGGGTGCCCTGGAAACGGCTGATAAATAAATTATGTAGAATGATATAATAGATATTTGACTAAATTGATAAGTTAATGCTGGTCAGTGGAATATTTCATCTGCTATCTACGCACAATAGCCTAAAGTAAATATAGGTAGCCCGTCAGCTGCAACTTCGAACCTAGGTCGTGTGACGTCTCCAAATGTGTTACTTTTCTAAGCTTGTGTGTTATCGGATGCGATGCCATGTTACGGCTTGTTGGTTTGGGGTGCCTTAATTTTTCATTAATTGAAAGGGTGTCTTGCCTAAAAAAAAGGTTGAGAAACACTGCAGGAAACAGTCTCTGCAACATGGACAATGACAAAAGGGATGAATTGCTTGAGGAAATCAAAAGGGACAGAGCGAAGTTATGACAACAAATTGACGTGCACCATTATGCAAGGCTACATGTAGTTATGATGGGTTAACCACTCAGTTACCGTTGCATTAATAATATGTATGATAAAGATGACTTCAGCGCAGGATATCAGAAATAAACAAGACAGCGCAGATGGCTTTTAATTTTTAATATGGCCACATTATGCGTCAATACACCAATGCGTATTAGGCTATTTATCATGAAACCTCAAATCGGAAGTAGCCTTGTACCCAGCACTTTTCAAACCTTACTCGGGTTTATGGTAATTGTCCGGGCCAGCACTTTTGAAATCAAACGGACGCCTTGCCTGCATGACATGTCATTTGCATGATAAGAGCACGGACGATCATGGACATGCGATGGTAGCCTACACACATAGCCACACACGCACACAACACGGTTCAGTTCAACGTTTATTGTCCAGCAAGCGAGCAGCGCAGTACCAACTGATTTGCTCTGGAATCTCGAAATGAAAACCGACTTTTCTTGGGAAAAGTTTTGCAAGAACATTGAACTAATTTAGTAGGCCTATCATTGTGCCAAGCGTGTCGCAATATTGTACTGTGGATGTGTGTTGGGGAGGGCATTAACATTAGGCCTATGACAAAACATTATCGGGTAGGATTGAGGATAAATCTTACACGTTTCCTTATTAATGGAAAATTAATTCCATGCTAATTCCAAGTATTCAAGAACCTAAACAATATGCAATTGCTCCACAGTTCAAGGGTTAGGCTATGGATATTGACACCTTTCCTCCGCGATCGCGGATAGCCCCCACCTTTGCGCTTCTCATCTGGCTGTCACGATATGGAACGGGAAGAGACAGTTCAAGACAAGCGGCATGACTGCAATTGTCAATACAGTAGCCTAAAAAACTGTTAACTGTTCAGCGGTGTGTAGTCAAATTATCACAGCGGTGGTAGATGCTTTTATGAAGACCTGGAGGGCAAAAACCAACAGACACAATTGCTGAGTGTGTATGCAGTATTTGTAACGAATGATTCTCCTGCCAGGATAGCGTTGGACTACAGAATAACCCATTTACATGTTGAATGTTGAGAGGATGCATTTTGAAAAGTCGAAGACCTATTCACGAGGATATAATAGCTACCTTTCCTTGTCAATGTTCCATGCACTACAAAATATTCCAGAACCTCATCTGTGATAGGCTAAACACAATTTATCCAACAAGCTTGTGGATAATATCGCCACCTTTCCCCTCTCCTGCGGTAGCCAGTTGCCTTCTCAGAAGAAGCAATCTGAATCGGAAAGAGAGAGCACTGTTCAAGACCCGCGGCAAGACTGCAATTGTCATCTGGTTCGTGGTGTCAACCTTCAGCCAAAACGACGACAGACCCTTTTTTTTAATAAGATAGACCTACCTTATTCGCAGCAGCCAAAATCAGTCAGACAATAAGTGCTTAACGAGTGTGCAGGGTAGCGAATGCTCTTCTATCAGGGTAAAGTTTGCAATTGGAGAGGGGTGATTGAAGGGCTAAATTAAGTCCGAAATCAAAATGATAAAAAAATACGGTCGATTTATTTACAATACCCTACATGACAGAAAGAAAACGTGTAGGGGGTCAACTGAAAATACCCATAAACTGAGGACTATAGGCAACGTCAAAGTAAAATACAAACACGACATCAAACAAAGCTTTTTTTTAATGCGGTACACTTCAAACTTCACAAAACCCACTGGTTAACAGCAGGTTTTACGCACACATTTCGAAGCGGTTAATCACAGATGCTGCTCTCTTCCTTGCTCTCCCTTGCACCCCAACGTACACTGGGTTTAATACACCCTGCAATACTGGCAAACTATTATTCAATTACCATTGCATTTGTTCATGCAAAGACCTTTACGCGGCGGAGAGAGAACGCGCTCCTGTGCNGTGTTAACGTAGGGATTTAACCCCTCTCTCTCTCTCTCTCTCTCTCTCTCTCTCTCTCTCTCTCTCTCTCTGTCTCTCTCTCTCTCTCTCTCTCTCTCTCTCTCTCTCTCTCTACTGTAGCCATGGGCTTAACACAGGTGCATGGGTTCTGTAATGTTTTCAACACTGTTAGGACCTATATTGTTTTCTGGCTCATGCGCGAACTATTTGTTGTCATTCAGAATCAGAAACATCAAAGTGTCGGGAGACAGCTTTCTCTTGTTGCTGGTGCTTCGCATCTAAAAAGTTAACGGAAAGTCAGAAAACTCGCTGCATGACAATGTGCTCAATGGTCAATAGCCTACTTCTAGATGCACTATAGTCTACAGCCTAGACGCGCGCTGCTCTGATTCAAAGCGAGCACAAGGGTCAATAGCCTACTTCTTGACACATTAAACCGCCCTGCTTTGATTCAAAGCGAGCAGGCTGTGCTTGGTCCCGCCTCTCTGCCCGCAGATGGGAGTAAAGTAACGGCGTAAAAGTGAAAAAAAAGCTTCTCAAATATTGTCTAGATAATTGTCAAAAAATGTAAGGGCGTAAACGTAAATTGTCAAAAAATGTAACGACGTGAAAAAAAAAGCTTCTCAAATATTGTCTAGATATTTTGTCAAAAAATGTAAGGGCGTAAACGTAAATTGTCAAAAAATGTAACGACGGAAACGTTAAAAAAAACAACAACATAGCCCTACCAGTTAAAATGAGTAAGTACATTTTATTTATAGATTTACATGTTTAAATCAACAAAAAACAAAACTTAACAGCTGATTTACATATTTAAATAAACAAAACCCTTAAAATGAGCATTAAAAAAGCTGATTTACATTTCTAATATAGGCAGGCTGAAGAAAACCCGTTAAAATGAGCATTAAAAAAGCTGATTTACATTTCTAATATAGGCAGACTGAAGGGACCTTTAGTTGAAACCTAAGGATCTTTAGTTCAATTTTAAGGACCTTTCGTTGGCTTTTGCGGTAGACGGACCATCCTCGACTAAAAATCCCCAGCCTTATACTAATGGTCCAACGTTTTGTTCGAATGGTCCCCTCTCACCAATTAATTCGACGAAAAGACCTGATACGCCTACACCCTAGTGTGAGGGAGAGGATGCTGGGGTCCAAAAAGTTGCCCAAAGCCCCGTGGCTAGCAGCCTCCGCTGTCAGCCGGAACGCCCCACTAATGGCCTGCAAATAGTGGAGTGTGTGTGTGTGTGTGTGTGTGTGTGTGTGTGTGTGTGTGTGTGTGTGTGTGTGTGTGTGTGTGTGTGTGTGTGAGAGAGAGAGAGAGAGAGAGAGAGAGAGAGAGAGAGAGAGAGAGAGAGAGAGAAAGAATGTCTGTGTATGTGTATGTCTGTATATGTTTGCATGTGTGTATGTGTTTCTGTTTTTTGTCCTGTCCCCCTAGGTGAAGTGACTGTTAAGTACTGTGTGACCTCGGTGGTCGTGTTTTTTTGTTGATTTGTTGTTTTGACGTTTTATTACCTCCGCCAAGGACGTTATGTTTTTGGTCACGTTGGTTTGTCTGTCTGTCTGTCTGTCTGTCTGTCTGTCTGTCTGTCTGTCTGTCTGTCTGTCTGTCTGTCTGTCTGTCTGTCTGTCAGTAGGATGACTCCAAAAGTTATGTACGGATTTGGATGAAACTTTGTGGAGTTGTTGGAAATGACAAAGGGAACAAGTGATTAAATTTTGGTGGTGATCCGGATCATGATCCGGATCCACAAATTTATTTTTAAAGATTCTTCACCATGGTGGGATAGAGACAATTTTGATATTCCAGTTTCTAATTTATTCATTTTGTTTGTTTGTTTGTTTGTTTTTTGTATGTTTCACTCAGGAGCTGAACCCAGACACCACCCACCCCGACTTCCGGCTGTGGCTGACCAGCTACCCGTCGCCCAACTTCCCCGTGGCGGTGCTCCAGAACGGGGTGAAGATGACCAACGAGGCGCCCAAGGGCCTGCGCTCCAACATCGCACGCTCCTTCATGATGGACCCCATCTCCGACCCAGAGTTCTTCAACAGCAGCAGCAAGCCTGTAAGGGGGTTGGCATAGAGGGCGTGCGTGTCCGTGCGTGCGTGTGTGTGACTGCGTGCGTGTGTGTGACTGTGTGCGTGCGTGTGTGCGTGCGCCTTTCTGTAACCATGTATTTAATAAAAGATGTCCCGAGGTAAAACTGTGAAGGGATGTTTAAAAAAAAAAAAACACACAATTTATTGGGATTCAAATAGTAGAATTACAGAACTAATTTTATTGATTTAATTATTAATGTTCACAGTATGACCAGCCATAGCTCATTTGATGAAATGCAAATTTTAATGTGCACTGTATATATTAAAACATTACAGAGCATTAACAATGAGAACACCGCTGAGCAAATACCCTGTGGCGCTTTCCCTCGTTCAACCCCTGCTTTTATTTCATTTTATTTATTTATAATTATTCCATTTATTTATTTTATTTTTAGTCATTCATTTTTTATTTATCCTTTCATTTCTGTCTTTCAACCATGATGTGTGTTCATTCTCCTACAACCTTTGGTTTTGTTTGTTTATTTGTTTATTTGTTTTTTTTCCTCTTTTTCACTTATTCTCTCTGCACTATGACTGTTGTATGTTGTGGTAGCACTTTATTTGAAGGTACACATGTTAGCCAGTAATACGTGCCTAACTGTCTGGAAAAGTGACTTATAAGGGCAAAATCATTCATATGTTAGTCGTGCATCTACAAATTCCTTGTTCACAGGCAATGAGGCCTTTATTATTGATATACACATAACAAGGACCTGCGTAGTAGGCTCTCAACATGTCACTTATACAGACAATAACTATGCATGTATTAGTGTCCTCAATGCCCATCAACAATCTTGTTCACTACCAGTTAAAAACAATATCACACTATTTTAAATGGAGAAGGCTGTCCCTCTATACTCTAACCATCTAAATTCACCACATTGAGAGTACATGACATCTCTCACCCCCATATTTGCAGACAGTTTTAAAGGTGCACCGTGTAATATTTTCAGTAGTTTATTTCCAGAATTCATGCTGCCCATTCACAAATGTTACCTTTTTCATGAATACTTACCACAATAATCATCAAATTCTAAGTATTCATTGTGACCGGGAAAATGAAATCCATACATGAAAAGAGGGATCTTCTCCATTGTCCACACTATTTCCAGAAATAGACATTTTTATCTGCAAAACTTACTGTACTTTGGTCATACTAGTAAACATTAGGGTTTTTTTGTTAATATGCGTTAAAGATCAAATTTGGCAGTAGAAAGCACAGTTTCAATGACTAGTAAGTGGCAATACCTACTCTTGCCACCAACCTACACAATGACATCTCTCTCTCTCTCTCTCTCTCTCTCTCTCTCTCTCTCTCTCTCTCTCTCTCTCTCTCGCTCTCTCTCTGCAGGCGGTGTTCAAGAAGCTGCTGTATGGCCTGTGTTTCTTCCATGCGTTGACGCAGGAGAGGAGGAAGTTTGGGCCGCTGGGCTGGAACATCCCGTACGAGTTCAACGAGACTGACCTGCGCATCTCCGTGCAGCAGCTACACATGTTCCTTGACCAGTATGAGGTACGGACGCACACACACACACGCACACACACACACACACACACACACACACACACACACACACACACACACACACACACACACACACACACACACACACACACACACACACACACATTTCATATAGAAATTCGATACACACAAATTTCATACAAATTTCATGTTTTGTCTTTGTACAGTAGCTGCACATGTTCCTCACCGCAGTACGAGCAGCGCACAGATATACACAATGTGTCACATACAAGCACACACATACGTGCACACTCATACACACACACACACACACACACACACACACACACACACACTAGAGCATGACACGGGAGTGGATTTTCACTCCTGTCCTGTCCCCCTCCCAGAAAAAAAATCCTGTCCTGCCCACTCCTGGTCCAGAGTAAAAAAAAAAAATCCTGTCCTGTCCTGTCCTGTCCTGTGTGGAATGACTCCTGCTCCTACCCGCTCCTGCTCAAAAGTACTCCTGTCCCACTGCTGTATTTTTTTAATTCATTTTTTTTGTATGTGTTACCTGTATGCATATTTGCCTGAAATGCCATAGCGGCAACGTACCAGCCTGCAAACCGAGTAGTTCTACAAGTAACTATTTCACTCTCGGATTCAAGAGGTTTCCTGTTAACAATGCAAACTCCTGTCTGTACTTGTACGTTTTAACCAGTCGTCCTTTTTTGAAAAGCTGTAAGAAGTTTTGGCACAGCACTTAAAAATCAACAGCGACAAAGAAGGATGAGATGAAATGAATCGTGCGCACTTTGACTGATGCCATGATTCTCTGCATGTTCAATTGCGAGTCTGTTCTTTCTCTGGTCTGTTTCCTACGGGGACAGAAGTGGCCCAAACATAATTCAACATTCAAATAACATGAGGACCGTTTTTTTCTTGCGCATTCCCACGGATCCAATTGACGTTGTCCGACAGGCAGTGTAGGCTATGCCAGGACCTCCCGTACTGCAGGGAATCGGGGGAAATGCGCAGCTCCCGCAATCATGATCAAGGCAGGAGCAAAAATGCGAATTAGAGTTGAAATAGCCTACATTCATAACAATAGCCATCTATATTTGCGTTCCCGCTCCTGCCCGCTCCCGTGGAATATTATTCCTGTCCTGTCCCAATCACGAGATGGATAAAAGTTTGACTCCTGTTTCACGTGAATCCTGCGGGAATCACGTGTCCAGCAGGAATTCCCAAAAAATGTCATCCTCTAACACACACACACTCCGGAGGAGTTTTCACACCTTACTTGACATGTGCATGACATTAAATTTGCATGTCTCTCTCTCTCTCTTTCTCTCTCTCTTTCTCTCTCTCTCTCTCTCACGGGCACCGCACCGCACGCAAGCGCGCACGCACACACACACACACACACACACACACACACACACACACACACACACACACACACACACACACACACACACACACACAAGGCCTATGCAAGGCCATTGCACATGTCACCAAGCGTGTGACATGAAAATGCATGTGTCTTCGCACAGATGTACAAACACTCCCGGTTCTACGCTATGAATCCACCCCTCAGCCTCTGCTCTTTTACGGTATCAGACAGACACACCAACCCACCCACTAATAAGGTAATGATGGTGTGGGTCTGTCTTTCATCTTCACAGACTTATCTGCTAGGAACACACATACACACACACACGACCACGCACAGGCACACACACAGGCACAGGCACTTGCACTTGCATTTGCATATATAGTACCGAACACACATGCATTTCCATATACCAAACACACACACACACACACACACACACACACACACACACACACACACACACACACACACACACACACACACACACACACACACACACACACACACACACACAAATGCACACACACACACACACACTGTCCTCCTCCGCCCCGTCTGCCACGTTCACAATGGAGCGCATCTCTCTGCATGCGTTCGCTTCGCGCGCGCTCCCTTCAGCGCCATTTTTTTTTAAAAGGACTCTTGACATTTCCGCAACTTCTGAGAGCTGTTCCCTCTCCTATCCTCCTCGCCTCCTCGTCCTCTTTTCAGAAGCTGAGAGGGAGGAGGGGGACGTACATTTCTGATCAAGGGGCTCCGCGCTCTGAATGCACTGACATTTTGTGTATACGTGTGCACGCACGCACGCACGCACGCACGCATGCACGCACGCACACCTGTCTCGCTCAGACTTTCGTTCTCTATATTCATCTTCCTCTTACAGTCCCTGTCTCTCTCTATCTCTCAATCTCAGGCCTACACACACACACACACAGAAACACACACACACACATACACACACAGAAACACACACACAGAAACACACACACACACACACACACACACCCTCCACGGTATGTCAGCTACTGTATCTCTCCGTTTCTCTTTCTGTCTTCCTCTCTCTATCCTTCTCTCTCTCTGACTCGATCTCTGTCACTGTTTTTCTCTATCTCTCTCTCTCTCACTCTTTCTCACTCTTTCTCATGACATGTACGCACACACACATGCACAAACACACACACACACACGCACGCACGCACGCACACACTCCCTGTCTCCCCTCCACAGTGTGTCAGCTGCCTGCATTAGCAAGGGAAATTTCCCCAGGAAATGCCACCATCAGGCGGGCCCACCTGTCCACCTTTTCATTTTCTACCCCCTCACTCTCTCCCTCTCCCTCTCTTTCTCTCTCTCCACCTCCCTCCCTCTCTCCCTCCCTCCATCCACCTCCTCTGTCTCTGTCCACTGTCGTTTTCCCAGAAACACTGTGCCTTCCACGCTCCGCACCTAATATAAATCTGAAAAAAAAGCAGCGTCTCCAATTGTGACGGACGGTG
>NC_085869.1:53902713-53907713 GCF_034702125.1 Engraulis encrasicolus
CTGTGTCTCTTATCTGCTAGTCTGAATTACTTCCATATGCCATGGTAGCTTGACTAATTTTAGGTGTCAGGGCAGTAATACATTAGTAGTACATTGCAGTAGATATTTATGGTATTTTTTTAACAAAGTAACTGCATTCTACATTCTAAGTACTTTGCATCCCACGTCTTTGAGGCCAGGTTCAGGACAAAACCATATTGAAAGAAAATAACACAAAAAAACATCTGAATAAGAGGTCAAAGCATTTCATGACAACTTATCAGTGTGCAGATATTTATGACAAGTTACACATGTCCATTATGAAGTATATTTAAATTCATTAAGCCAAACCAATTTATGTGTCAGTCAAGCAGTTATGGATATTACACCTCATATATTATAGCTATGCCATTTAAAGTGATATTGTGCCATTTGTGGAAATACGTTCATTTTCAATGTGAATGGCTAGTTTGGAGGTAAAGTTTGCACTGGCAGACTCAGATAACGACTGCAGATACAGAAGAAATGTACACCTCAATCATTTAACTCAAGGCGAGGTGTGAAATGAACTTTTTTCCAAAAATGGCACAATATCACTTTAAGAGTATGAACATACACCAAATGAGATACCACGTGTGAAATTGGCACATTGGCTCTCCTGACATGGACCCAAAACAGCCATCCGTGCACATTACCATGAGTGGCCAGCAGAGTGTCTGGCTGGTCAGGGCAGCAGCTGCGTGCCCTAAGCCGCAAAGATCCCCACTGGAACAGCTCCCCTCTAGCTCTGCTCACCACAAACCCCACCCACACCCCACAACCCCACAGCCCTCTCACTCTCAGAGCCGGATCTTGCCATTTTCGGGCCCTAGGCGAAATATAAACATGGGGCCCTCAAAAGTCAAACTATAGACATAGAAATTCTGTGTTCTGGTGCTATTTTAGTATTTTGTCTCATATACGGTATACTGTATCTTCGATTACTTTAAATGAGTGACAAATTAAGATTCAGCCTATTTTTTATTTTTTTCACCGAGACTGGTGTGACAGTTGGGAGCCCCTACAGAGTACAGATTTGGTCAGGGCTCTAGGTAATTGCCTAGATTTGCCTAATGGGAAGTCCGCCTCTGCTCACTCTACCCCACCCCAAACCCCTCATTCCTCTCAGTCTACCACCCATGACCCAAGCCGAGAGGCCCTATCTGCCATTGACATCCCTCCAAATCAGAGTGCTGCACTTGGCAAATGGCTCAGGTGCCATGTTGCCACGGAAAATGGATCCCTCATTAGAGCTCAGACTGTCTTATTTTTGCTCTCTCTCTCTCTCTATCTCTCTCTCTCTGTGTCTCTGTCTCTCTCTCTCTCTCTCTCTCTCTCTCTCTCTCTCTCTCTCTCTCTCTCTCTCTCTCTCTCTCGCACACACACGCACACACACGCACACACACACACACACACACACACACATACATGCACGCACGCACGCACGCACGCACACACACACACCCACACACATATCTGAGCTAAACACACTCTCTGCTGCTGCTACAGCTACACAGCTAGTCTTCCAGGCTCCCCATCGTGGAAATGTCCAAATATACAGAAATCTCAGCTCCAACAAGTCGGGTGGGAGTTGGGTGGATGAATATTTCAATATTTGATTACCTTCTTTTGAATATTTACGGTGAAACATTCATTAGTGTATTTTGACAGGGTTGTATGTGTGCGTGCGTGCGTGCGTGCGTGCGTGCGTGTGTGTGTGTGTGTGGGATGGGGTGTAGTGTTGTAGACATGTTTAATATTTTATGTCTAAAGTGTTTGTAGAAGTTTTCACAGAGTTAACGGTGTTCTGTGTGTGTGCGCGTGTGCGCGTGTGTGCGTGTGTGTGTGTGTGTGTGTGTGTGTGTGTGTGTGTGTGTGTGTGTGTGTGCGCGTGTTTGTGTGTGTGTGTGTGTGTGTATGTGTGTGTGCGTGTGTGTGTGTGTGTGTGTGTGTGTGTCTAGGTGTGTGTCTACTGTAGGTGTGTGTCTAGGTGTGTGTGTGTGTGTCCTTCTGTGTTTGTATGGGTGCCAGTATATGTGTGGTGCAGACGGAAGTGCTAGAGATGAGGCCTTGCTGATGCTGCTTGTTTCAAGTGTAGCCAGGTTATAGCCCACTGTGCTGGGCTTCACAGCTGCCAAGCTCAGCAGCGTGGCGCTATCACCAACAACAACACCCAGACATAAGAGAAGCAGTAGAGCACACAGAGATACCACCCTCTCAAGGAAAGGTCATCCTTTAAACAGAGTTGGTGGTGCTGGTTTCAGAACACATACACACTGTAAGACATTGCAAGGCAGTGAAACGTAAAAACATAGTAAATTCCCTTGCTGCCTTCAGTTTGTAAGTTTACTCAACTCAACTTAAGACATTTTGAAGCTTTCTCAAGTTGAGTTCATTTATACAAACTTAAGGCAACAGGCTAACTTCCTTTTTTTACGTTTACCTGGCTGCAATGTTTTACAATGTAGCTGATACAGAGACGGCACTGTATATAAACTTACAGTACAAAGAAAATACTCAGTGCTGCAAAAGAATGATGAACTCATCTGTTTTATTTGGAAGACCAGGGTACATTGGGAGCCACCAGACAGGCTCATGTGTTTTATGCGATTCATTAGGAGCTGGCTATTTTATTGTTAAATCTATCTTCATGGTTGTTCTTTCTTCATCATTAGCCATGGTTTGTTAATGTTGCACATCATTGCGTTTACAAATGATTACTGATGAATGACCACAGCAGCACTAAACAAAGACATTCCAGGCAGCATGCTCATACAGTACACACAAAAAAACATATATAGTTGGGCTACTTCCCAACTAGCCCAACTGTTGCACTGTGTTCTATTCCTGCCTATGACCTTTCCCAGTGAGAAGAGGTCATCTAATATGTCTCCATGAGTCAAATCCCTGAGTCATACAAGCCTGTTTTTTTTTATTATTATTATAATTATTATTACAACGTTCATACAGGGATTTATAGATTCTTCTCTGTAATTACACCCAAAGGGAGATGGTACACCTCTGATGAAATACTTGAACAAGAATGAAGATTTGATGAGAATGGGGTTGAAGTGGTGTGTTGAGAATTTGTAATGAAAAGCCCGTTTTGAGGCATCATCAGTACAGCATTAATTGTAGAGAAACTATGTGTAATGTTCTTTGCTTTTGTCTGCACAACGCTAGAGAGATGTTCGGAATTCTGATCATTTCTCGATTCACCATAACACGTTTCTCCTGTGTGTGCGTGTGCGTGTGTGTGTGTGTGTCTGTGCGTGTGCGTGTGCGTGTGTGTGTGTGTGTGTGTGTGTGTGCGTGTGCGTGTGCGTGTGTGTGTGTGTGTGTGTCTGTGCGTGTGCGTGTCTGTGTCTGTGTCTGTGTCTGTGTACACTTTTTCAGGGAACAATGACAGTAAGTGCACCGTTTGAGGGAGAATTACTGTATCCATAAGTGCAGCACAGTGCAGTGCAGTGTCTAGAGTTGAGGTATCTCTAGCCCACAGTAAGTACTCTTCAGAATAGTCGGAAGGCCACCTGAGGTACAGGGAGCACAGCGCATCTCACTTGAGCCATAAAACACACCGAAGGGAGAGGTTCACTTGAAGAGGGGTTGTCTTCTCTGTCATAATTACCATTAAGATGTCAAGCAGTTCACGTACACGTTCATGAGTGTCTGTTTAATGGCACCGTCTTGTTGGAGTTATACCGCACAAGCAGTTTGTTTTAAAGGGAGCAAATTCATCCTGATTTGTGAGTTAGGAGGGGAAATTTGACAGCCGTTACATACTGTAGCCTAGAAATGTTATTTGTAGCTATATGAGGTCAAAACAGCTGGTCATGACATTGTAGGTTTTTTATCCCTACATACAGTATGTGCCATATAGTTCTTAAATATACCATAATGTAGGTAGATGAGGTTAATTATTAGGAATGACAAGTGTAAGTATATACTGTTACATGTTGTTAGATGGTAAAGGAAACGTTACAGAAGTACCAGGGGTGTATAAAGTCAAAGTAGGAGTACATTTGTAATGTAACTACAAAACTAGTACATGATACTAAAAAGTTACCTTGTGTTTTATTTTCTTTCTTTCTTTTTTTTTTACTTCTACTTCTGCTTTAGCCACCTTATTATCCACTGTTGCAATGATGGCGCCATTACTATTTTGATAACAGTGGTTAATGCTAAATCATTCAAAAGGGCTAGGGGCTAACTGGAACTAGCAGACAGGAAAGACTGTGGGAGCACAACAAACATTGAAATGGGCGGTGTTGATGGGCGTGGTAATAAGGTGGATATACCTCTGCTGAGCATCATCAAAAGATACTGATTCCAAGCATCCCCCTCCTATCCTCTCTCTCTCTCAGTCCCGCTCGTCCGGGGGAGACGCCAAGTCATCGGACGACATGGTGTTCGAGGTGGCCGCCGACATCCTGAGCAAACTACCGCCCGACTTCGACACGGAGGCGGCCATGCGCAAGTTCCCCACCAGCTACAACCAGAGCATGAACACCGTGCTGGTGCAGGAGATGGGCCGCTTCAACAAGCTGCTGCAGACCATCCGCGACTCCTGCATCAACATCCAGAAGGCCATCAAGGTACAGTGCACAAACATGCAAGACTAAACTCCTCCCTACATATCTATCCATCTATCCGTCTATCTGTCTGTCTGTCTGTCCGTCCGTCCGTCCGTCCGTCCGTCCGTCCGTCTATCTGTCTATCAACACTCTGTACCTGCAGTGCCCTTGAGCACAGCATCTATCCGCACATACCTCCAGGGACTATGGCTCTGTACTGTAAAGAAGAACTACAGTAAGCTGTTGTAGGTCAAAGCATCAGCTCAGTGTAATGTAAAGTAAATAGAGCTGCTCCCTGCCGTACACAGCTGAGCAAACTTGCTCTCGCTGCTACTGCGGATGATGTTGTTGTTGTTGTTGTTTTTTAAGGGAGGAGAAGAGTTTCTGTCAGCCTTGAGGGTCCGTCCG
>NC_085869.1:53915213-54020213 GCF_034702125.1 Engraulis encrasicolus
GGTGAAAGACTTGGGACTTACTTGTGACTTTCTCAACTATGACTTGCTCCCACTTCTGCTCAGGGGTGAATTTCTCGAAACCAAAGTTGCTTACTACATTAGCTACTTCGTTGCTTTCAATGCATTTTCCCATTGGCAACTACCGAAGTTGCTAACAGGCTAACAACTTCCCTTTTGAGAAACTCACCCCTGATGAGGTGATCAGACACCAGGGGGCGGTGGCATACTCCCCACCTCCCCAGCCTCAGCAATGTAGAGACGCCTCTGCTACTGTTTTCAGGCCAACCAGAGCGGTCTTGGTACCCACACTAGCTGTTTGTGGAGTATGGCGTGCTCTTATCCAGATAGTTTGTTGGCTTCTTGGGTTTGGGTGCTCTTTAGTCCAAGGTATAATACTTCCAGGATCAAAAAATGAGAATAAATTCTCTGACTAAGGCACTCCAAATTAAAATGTCTTTATTGATATGACAGGTCCTACATGGACATATTGAAAACAAGGCCCACGCGTAGCGGCATGAGTGCCTTTTTCAGGGCCGCACTAGCTATCGTGCACTTAGAACTAAAGTGCTTACCTACGAACAACTCACGTTCATACCGGGCACTGAACTTTTCCGTACAGTATGTGGTCATTTGTTACCCGGATGAACCTGCTGACATCCAAGTGTTTTTTGGATGGCAGTGTGACTTGCAGCGTGAACACGTCAGCCAGTTCCAGATGAGGTGCGGAAAGTGGCATCAGCATGGTTCTCTGTCGGCCTGAACGCACTTTGTGTGCGTGTACAGTACAGTATGTGTGTGTCTGTGCGTCTCTCAGCAGCCCCTGATGAGTGTGCGTGCCTACGTGTTTGCATGTATTACTGGCTGTTCTGAGGTCCTCACACGTGTGCGTGTGCGTGTGCGTGCGTGCGTGCGTGTGTGCGTGCGTTTGTGTGTGTGTGTGTGTGTGTGACAGGGAAAGGGGGAATAAAAAGCCGGTTGGCAGGTATGTGGTTGAGAAGCTACTGAAGAGCTTGATGAAAAAGAATAGGGTCAGGAAGTTGGAAGGAGTCAAACGGCACGTAGCTTGTGACGATGTCAGGGTACATTTATGGCATTTATGGTGTGTGTGTGTGTGTGTGTGTGTGTGTGTGTGTGTGTGTGTGTGTGTGTGTGTGTGTGTGTGTGTGTGTGTGTGTGTGTGTGTGTGTGTGTGTGTGTGTGTGTGTGTGTGTGTGAGAACAAGAAGCCTATTTGCAAGTAGCACCTGAGTGTGTGGGTGTTGTGACATGTGACATCTATTTCCCAGGTGTGTACATTCGGGGCTTGTATCTGGACGGAGCACGCTGGGACCGCAAGAGGAAGCTGCTGGCAGAGTCATACCCTAAAGTGCTGCATGACACCATGCCTGTGGTTAGTACACACACACACACACACACACACACACACACACACACACACACACACACACACACACACACACACACACACACACACACACACACACACACACACACACGGCTGCTGACAGCCTTGACTGGGCCTAGGACAAAAAAAATCACACATTCATTAACACCCACACACTAATAAAGCACACACACACACACACTTACTATACTTTGAAATCCGTGTGTACACATTTACTACACACACATGCATTCAAACTCATAGTTAAACCCACACACTCAGGCGGCGACACCCACGCACATTTTCACAACCCCTGTTAATTATGGCTCATGTCCATCTCTATGGGGAAACAAAGCAAACATGTGGATGATGGTGATGATTAATACCCAGAGTGTGGCTCGATGCTTGCTCCTCCCCTTCCCTCTCTCCCTCCCTCCCTCCCTCCGCTTCACAAATGAATCTTTCACTCAGTTGCACAATACCTTACCCTGGCAAGCCTGGGCAATCAGTCTTCACACATAGGGGCCAATAAAAGAAAAGAACTAAAGACAAAAAAAAAAAGAATAACAGAATGACATGGGTGATAGAAGAAAACAAGATGACTAACAGGACGGTCTTGGCCTGTTTTTAAGCGTATCGTTCCCTACGGTGATGGCATAACTGCACTACAAGGGGCTGTTGCACAGTTAAGACCTGTCTCTGCGGAGCGCATTAGCGCTATTGCACAGTGTTACATGCGAGTCTGAAGACATGGCCTCTTGCCATCAGCGGCGCACCCCTGTGGTGGGAAGGATAGATGGTTGAGATGGAGAGATTCTGATGGTGTGGCTCTCAGGTCTTGGAAGAAAGAAGATGTCTCGTCTGTCTAGGCCTTTTTCATGAGGTTCCATGTTCTGGGAGACTGAGAGCAACCAGGCTCTGGTGCGTGCCTAAGCGGCTCCTCATACTTAAGTACTACTTAGGCTTAAGTACTACTTAAGAGTTTTTGGGAAACGCAGAGAGTAGTTAATTTGGCGTTCTATAAATTCAGTTTCAAGAGCATTTTGCCAAGTTTGCTTTGTCATAGCCAGTCACAAATGCAACCAGGCACATGGTTCGACCATCATGACAGTTGTGTGAAAAGTTTTTCGGGATGTCTCAAACCCTTTATTCAGACTGTTCTCACACTTACTGTGTAAGACAGGAATGATACTGTACCCTCCCTCCCCCATTCATGAAGTGTGAATCTCTAGATCTCACACCTGCACTTCAGGTTCTTCTCAGTAAGTGCGTGCCTGTGTGCGTGTTTGGGTGCGTGTGTGGTGCGTGCGTGCGTGCGTGCATGGCATACAGCATGCACAACAAACAGCTGACTGCCTACAAAATGCTTTGCATTGCCTCTGTGTCTCTCTCTCACGATGTGATCCTTTTCATCTGTGCACAATGCCTGGAAAGCACCCTGGAGGCTATCCATGCAACAGTGCGCTCACACACACACCCCCTAATAACAACAGTATACCAGCAGCACAGCAGCTTTGCACCTAGGAGACTGGTCACATGTGCACGGCTGCTTTTCCCCCTGTTCAAAGTGTTGTCTCAAGGCCGTTTCTAGATTATTTTTCTGTTCCCCCTTCCTGTGTGGGCTGTGTGGCGTATACACCCCCTCAACCACCCACCCACACCGTCCCACCATCTCCCTTTTGACGACAACACAATGAGTGTAGAAAACAGTTGTTGTTTTTGTGCTTCATCTCCTCCAGTTTATCAGAACCTTCTAATTACTGTTTGCTGTGCGGTGCGTGCCACATGAATTGTGCATTAGAGAGCGAGTGTAGAGTAGTGTAGTGCGATATTGAAATAGATTGCCGTTGGCAGACTCATATGAAAGTCGCGCAACAGATGAAATATAACTGATTGCCTCGGCTTGGCTTGCCTCTCCCGCCCTCCTCTCCCTCTCCTCTCCCCGTGTTAACGCAGTCGCATGCCCGGACTATGAATTATGCAGAATTAACCCCCCATACCCACCCCCAATCTTTTAATATTCCGACATTTTCAGAGCGACTCATATAAACCAAATATCCATTTTTGACAACAGCAAGAACTTGATTAAAATTGTGTTTATTATTATTTTTCAGCGAGAGAAAACAGAAACACGGCACAACTTTGAAATGCAAATTTCTGACGTTGTGAGGCCCCCGTTCACTGTCATTAAGTTTCAGCAGAGCCTTGACTCACGTCAAGCGCTAAAAACTCTGCAGCGATTGATCTGAACTGGGAAATCAAGCATAATGAAAAAGGTTTTTTTCCACCTTTCTCGGGTACTGTGTCTCTTGTGCCTGACTGGTACATGTCATACCCCCAGGGGTAAGACCCTTGTATTGTAGTCCATCGTCTGGTACATCAAATCCTGAATGATCCACTTTCCCCTTTTTTCTCTACCTCCTCCTTCGTAAAAATGCCTCACATCTTTTTTTTTCTTTCCTCTTCTTTTTCATGTTCCCTCTGCTCTGCACTCTCTGGCCTCCAGTCGTCCTCCCTCTCTCTTCCTCTCCTACCAACTCCTACCATCTCCTCCTCCTCCTCCTCTTTCAGCAGAGGACGGAAAAATACAGTATGCAGGAATAGATTAAAACCCAGTTCACTCAGGTGTGTAAAGCAAAGCTGCAGAGTAGTATGACAATGTACCAGCAAGGGGTTCAGTTTAAGGGTGAGGAGAAGGGGGGTGGGGGGTGAAGATTAGGGACAAGCTATGAAGCTCGGAGCTTCACAGGGGGTTCACAATTGTCAGAGAAGACTGTGATGTACCGTAGTTGGATTGGGGTGGGAATGGATCCTGAGTTTCTCTCAGGGAGCTCACCATACGTATCTAGCGGTGTAGTACCTTTGTAGTGGTGGTGTGGGGTTCTGCTGTGTCTGCATTTCTGCTTCTCTTCCTCTTGTGTCCTCCATCCGCCACCCCAGCTTACACCTTCTTTTTTAATCGCCTCAATCCTTTTTTCTTTTTTTTTGGAACTCTCTCCTTTTCATGTTTTTGCTGCACTCCACTGCTCAATGTGAATATAATGTACTGGTATGTGGGTCTTTTTTCCCTATTTACTGGTACTACACAGTGAGGATGACAATTTTCACCCCATCCCTCCCCTCCCTACACATCTGAAACACACGCATAACTCCACCACTAACATCTGAAACACACGCATAACTCCACCACTAACACACACACACACCTCCACCACGAACACACACACTTAACGCCACCTCTACCTCTAACACACACACAGGGGTGCCGACAGGGTGGGACAAAGGGGACAGTTGTCCCGGGCCCAGGCAGAGAAGGGGCCCAGAATTGGGTCCTCATTACATTATGTCCATTGGGCTGAGGGGCCCTTTCGGATGATTTTGTCCTGGGCCCGGCCAAAGCTGTCAGCGGCCCTGCACACACACACACACAGACTCACACATACCCATGATCACCACCCCCCAAGATCCCCCACCATCCCACCTCCTTAATTTCCCTCTGGATTAATGAATGATACTCTACTCTACTCTACTCTACTCTACTCTACTCTCTGCTTTCCTCTTCCTCCTCCACCTGTGTAGATCTGGCTGAAGCCGATCAGGAAGCAGGACATCGAGGAGCGCATGTGCTACCTGTCTCCCGTCTACAAGACCAGCGAGCGCCGCGGCACCCTCTCCACCACCGGACACTCCACCAACTACGTCATCGCCATGACGCTCAACACCAACGTGCCGGCCGAACACTGGGTGTGCCGCGGGGTGGCGCTGCTCTGCCAGCTCAACGCCTAGAAATACACGCCTTTACACAACCTCACACACACACACACACACACACACAGACACACACACACACACACACACACACACACACACACACACACACACACACACACACACACACACAGAGAGAGCCGCTGAACGTCTAGAAGGCACCAGTAAAACCTCATACTCACCACACACACACACACACACACACACACACACGAGTTGAAGGCACCAGTGGCACCTCATACACACCACACACAGCTCAACGTCTACTGTAGAAGATGCCAGTAAAACATCATTGACACTACTGTACACACACACACACACACACACACAGGGAAATTGTAACAAGCCAGTAAACACCCTCACACCCACAAAGGCGTACACTACATACGCACTGGCAAATGGACAGAATTTTTGTATTATTATTGTAACTATTATTATTAAAATCCGCCTTATTTATGTCAAGGCGTCTGGTGGAGGTGTGTATATTTTTCTCAATAGGGCTGAACTGGCGCTGCTGTTAGCAAGCTGAGAAGGTTGAATCTAGGTAGGAAGCTTATGAATGGAAAGCTCGACACATTTACTAGGTTACACACGGCTCCTGTGAAGTCAAATAAAATAAAAAATGCAAGGGCAGCACAAAAACAGCAGCAGCCCTAACTCGAGACTTGACTTGCATCCTGAAGCAAGTAGTATATGGTTCACAGGAACTCATACATCATCTCCTTAGTCCATTGAGGTTGTGCAAAATAAAGGCAGAGACTCGGAGAGGCTTTCAACTGGAGCAGGTCTGTTGCTGCTGTTGTCTAACTTTGTGCCGTAGTTGCACTTCTTGTAGTTTTTGAAGGCCCTTATTTCGAGTTGGCGCCAGACAGAACTGAGAACGTAAGTGGGTGGGGAACCCACACCCTAACCCACTAATCCCAATACCAAGGCAGATGTACATGGAGTGTAATTCATTGGTGGGTGGGGGCAGGGCCACTGGCAGCTTTGGCCGGGCCCGGGAAAAAGTCATCTTAGAAGCCACCCCAATACATACATATGACAGCTCTCTCCCTGGAGCCAGAACAACAGAACCCTTTCCCTCCCACTGTCGACTTCCCAGCATGGGGGATGGGGCGGGGGTGTTCTTTTAGGGACCATGAAAGTTTTCCACCATGTACAGTATTTTATGCAAACTTGTTTACAGAGAATCCTATTTAGCCTAACTTATCGGTCCACATACAGAAGTTTTTTTCTGGATTAATCTAAAATATCCTGACTTTTCCAACCTAAAAATAAGTCTATAAGTGCACCATAACCCTGATTTTGTACGTGTGACGACTGGTAATACTGTATATTGCTCGGTACTTAGTAAATGTGATTAGGAAGTATTGTATAGCCTAATGCCTAAGGATGAGATTGGAGGGTCATGAGTTAGAGGTCCGTACTAGGATAAAGAGCTGGTGGAGTTGAATAACTAAATGCCCCTCTGTGCCTGTGCCCTCACCCATAGCTGAAAAGCTCCTGAGCATGGCACCCACTATAAGCTTACAATGTGTAAGTGCGTCAATGTGTCCTGTCCCATACCCTGAACCTAAATAACGGCAAGACCTTCTTGCACAAGGACATCGGCCAAGAACAATGTAATGCAACATTCTGTAAGTAAAGTAAATTATTAGTTACAATAAATAAATACATATATTTGATGTATGTGCATAAGTGGAGAAGAAAACCTGCCAGTGAAGCATCAGTAATTCCTCATGCACTAATATCTAAATTAGACTCATTTCCTATGCATCATGTAGTATAAACTAATACAGTTTCAAGTGAGGTAGATGTGAGATGCAACAGAAGAGCTCGGACAGACATTGTCTGCTTGTTGCACATTTTTATTTGCTCTTCTTAAATCGGGAGGTGCACAGACAAATCAGCAAGTATGGTGAATGCGGTGAACACATTAACGCACCCAGGCTGGTAAACAGTCTATCAAAGTAATAAAAAAATAAAAACATTCAGACCACACAGTGAGGGACTTCCATATTTTTTGGCTATTTTCTCTCTATCTCAATCATTTCCTCTTTTACTGTTAAGGTGAGGTAGTCTTTGGGAACAAATCCAACTCAGCTACTGTATCCTGGAGGGTAATTCCAAGAACATGGTTAAGATAACATACAGGAAGTGGTAAACCTAACAATAGATAGGCCACAGGTCTGATTTAGTTAAGAAAATGTGGACTCCAGCCTCTTCTATTACATGATTTACCACCACAACCTCAAGGTTAGCTTAACCTGGTTTACTTCTCAGCCAGGTTCTTAGAGTACCCACGTGGTATTAGTCTCCTACTGTTGTGTTTTCTGAGGTTCTATCTAGGCCATGTCTATTTAGACACATACACAAGTTTGGGGGACAGGAAGTAAGTGTTTACCCATTCTTAACCTTTAAGCACTAGCTGTATTGATACATTTCAGAAAGGTATGCCTCTCAAGGTTGGACTAGCCTTGTGCAATATTTTATACTTCAATGCCAATTTGTTACAAACAAAAGGGGACATGTTTTTTTGTGTGTCATCAATATCCCCATAAATATGTGACTGTACTGTTGGGGATTTTGGTGCAGAGGGGTCAGGCGGGACATCTTCAGGTTATTCACGTCAAGACCATATCATGAGCATGAATGTCCCCCCCAAAGTATACATCAGGGACTTTACATCTTATTTAAATACATTACAAATATAAAATAAACAAACAGAACATTCTAAAGACACACCGTGTTTCTTTTATTCCTTCTTCATTTTAATCAATTGAAATAAAAAGTTTAACACAGTCCCTCCCAAGGAGGGGGAAAAAAGAAACAAAAAAAATCTTTGATCCATTTAATCTCATGCCTCACATGCATGATTCTGATCCAATCAAGTACATCAGCAATTGTGATCCACAATGATTTTTCACAGCCAAGACGAAGGAGACAATGGATGGATGTCACATGGTGACGAGCAATGGGGATCGCACCCGTTATGGTGCTTCTCCAGGCTATACAAGCAGCAGCAAACACAGCCAATGGAATGTTTTTATAAAGCAATTTTTTAAAATTTTAACCCACACAGCCCATTTTCTTCTGTTTGTTTGTTAGTTAATTTGGCACAGTCAAGGTGGTTTCTGTCACAAATACCCATTAGAATGAAGAACAAAAAAAATTAAATAAAAAAATAACGGATGGGAAAAGAAAAGAAAAACACTGTAATAAAACTGTTCATTGTCTTGAGCACATAATTTCAAACAGATACTCCGTGGTTTGATTAAGAAAATAATGTGAACGATCACTACAAGTGCAAATTAGGCTAGTAAATCAACAAAACTATAAAACAAAATATACACATACTGATAAAGGAGAGTCCATCCACGCACAGGTTTGAGATTGTCAATGTATAAATTTAGGTGAATTTCACATTGAGTCATGGTCTTCATTTCAATACCTTTAGCACTGATAAGTAATTAATACGATGAACACAAAAGTAACATTTGAAATGGCAGTCAAAACGTTCAAACCTAATTTGATTTTTTTACATACATTTTGCTTTACGTCCTTCAATGTTCTAACATGGACAGTAACAAGGAGTCCATGGACACCACTTCGCAACTTTAAAAAAAAATCCAGTGTGCTACTAGCTGTGGTCATGAATTACACCCCAAACTTTAAAAGGTGTCACATTTTCTTCAAAGGGGAAAGAAAACACTTGGCGGCAGAATTTTTTCAAAGTCAATTCCACAACAAAAAAAGAACTGTACCAGTATCTTCAACCATCAAAACCTTGTCTTGAATTAATATCTCCCATTCTCCACACTCAAGTCACGACTACTTGGTTTCCATTGCTAGAAATAACAACTATGATTAGTTTGAAGCATTTGTGCGTTGCTGATATGATTCACTAAATTACTGCCTGCCGTTTCTGAGCTTCTATCGCGGTGCTATTCCTCTAATTGTAGTGATTTTTATTTCTTTGCTAGCTTCTGTTATTGTTGGGGATTTCGGAAAATACAAGCAACAAAACAGACAATCAAAAAGCAGTCAATGAAAAATGGAAAACAGAAGTATTTCGTTGTATAATAATACTGAACTTGTTTGTATGTAAAGACAACCTCTCCTAAAACACACTTTCACATTATGATATTTTAAAAACAAAACAAAAAAAAAACAATGAAAAAGGCTGTAGTGCCATCGTCATCGCTGGCAGTACGATTTAAGACTCTGCTAAACTCCATCGACTGAAACCTGCTGCCTGCCTTGTCATGCCACAAAAAGCCTTGGCGGGTCAGCAGTGGGCTCTAAAACTGCAACGTTTTGGGGATTGTCTCAACCGGATGAGCTGCCCAGTTAATCTGTGCTTGGCACAGCGAATGGAAGGACAATATCGAACACCGCCACAATGAGACTCACAGACAGACACACACACCAAAGGCTTTACTCCCACAAGAATGGAGCCTGGTGGTAGAACAGAGAGCACCACTTCTATACAGTACAGACACATACAGACACAGACACAAACACAGACAGACAATACAGACAGACAGGAAGACACAAGGGACAATACAGATGATGGGGAATAGCTGCTGAGAGGACAAAAGAGCGCAGGTGACCAAGACTGTGACTTTCCTGACCGTGATGAGCTGCCTCTTTACTGTGATGATGACTGCAAATCCTCCACCACTACTGACTGGCACCTTGCTCTCCTGCCAAATCGATCTGTCTGTCTCTCCCTAAACTTATCAATGGACAAGTTGGGCGATTTTTTTTTTTTAAAGGGGTGGCACGTATAAGCACGGGTCTGGCCGATATGAAAGCAACTATGCTTTACTTTTCGTATGCACTAACACCTACATTACTGGATGCAGACAGATGAGGAGCAGAAGATAGCTTCTCTTGCCCCTCTCTGCGCAGTAGCAGCTGCTACCGGTGCTCCTATAGGCTAATGTAGCACTACTACTAGCGGTTTTGGGGGGGCTCTGGCTACTGCTTCTGTGTGCGATGTAATGAAATCCACTAAGGTCGAAAGCATGTGCCAAATGTTTATATCAGATGGAGAGAGGGCAGAGTAAAGAGGGTGGGGTGGGGCTGGGTACAGTAGGGTGGACAGATAAGGACTCAGAGGGGAGGTTGGGGTGGGAATGGGGGGGGCTGGAGAGCAAACGGGTTAAAAGGTAAAAATGTAAACAAACATCCTCCTGGTCAGTTGTGCTGCAAGCCAGTCCTCGCATATGCGCAGTTTTCTTCTTTTTTTCCCTCGATCTCTCTTTCTTTCTCCATTTCTTTTCTCTTGATGTCGACTGAGTCATGATGGGTGTGTGAGCAAGCGCTGTGTTGTGTACCATGCTTGCAGAACCGAAACGCCACACGGTGGAAGGAAGCCACGTGGCGGTGAAGCTCCCCCCATGTACCATTACAAGGCTCTGCCCGCCCCTCCCTCCCTCCTCTCCCCTCCCCTCCCTCCCCCCCCATCACCCCTACCCCACCTCCAGTCTACTGGACACCCACGCCCAGCCCACCCAACCCTCTACCCGCCACCCTCCCCACAATCTAGAGGTCGAACTCGAACTTGATGCGGTCTTCGAAGATGGCAATGAGCAGCATAATGGCGAAGCCGGTCAGCATGCCCACGTTCTGCAGCAAGAAGTGGCCTAGCTGGCAGCGCTTGTGCTCCTCGCTGTCGCCGTGCAGCATCTCCGGCAACTAAAACACACATACAAACCAAGGTCAACTCAAGGCCGTTTGTATAGAGAAATTCATAGACTTGAGTTGCAACCGCAACAGACATCACGCCATGTATGTGCAGTTCAAGTAAAGGCCAAGGTCAACTCAAGGCCATTTGTACAGAGAATTCATTGAAAAGGCTTAAGCAGCAACTGCACTGCGCAACACATCTTACACGTTCAGTTCATCTTAGGTCAATTGTGTAGCGCATATCACAAAGGTGGCAACTAACATGCATCACATCACATACGTCATGATCATTTGTATAATGAAATTCATAGACAAAGGCAGCAACCGTCTCATATGTCAATTAAAAGTCAAGTTCATTTGTACAGTGGATTTCATAGGCAAAGGTAGCAACACACATCAGGTCAAGTTAATTTGTACACAGAGGATATCAGACAGGAAGGTAATGTACTTAATAAAAATGAAGTCAAAGGACATCCTGTTGTTGGGTGAATATAAGTAAGTCTTTCAGCCGACCTTTCATGCTACCATTACCTGTGGTCTGACTCTACACACATCTTTGCTGTGTCATCTTTTCATTTGAAGAGAGACACAAGTCCTAGGAACGTATAGTTATGTCAGTTGGTTGGAGGAAATTCGTGTCTCACTTTTTATGACTGGTGTCACAGACCGATCCTGTCGTAGTAGGACGTCAACAAGTCATTCGCCGAACCTCTCATTCTACTACAGCGTTTTCATAAGCAACATTAGCAAAAACTACTTAAAAAAAAGCACCGATCACAAAAGTGGCAATATGTTTTGGCCAGTACAGCACAGCTAAGTAACCAATATACGTGTTTTTGACTTTTTATTTTTATTGGACTGTACTGTCCTAACAGTTTATGGACCTAGATGCCTAGACTCTATAGGCCATATTGTGTTTTGTGTCTTTAATGTGCGTTCACATGTCTTATCTTATCTTATTTGAGAGTTACATCACCAGCTCATAGGGATGTGCAGTTATTGCCAAGTCACAGACTCGTCAAACTCAAGTTTTCATTCTACGTGACCTCTAGCTTGTAAATCTTACAGCAAAAACATTGCAGTCATCATGACTCATGACTCATTCTGTGCAGAACCACTGAGTTTCCAATTAGCTTTTACTTCTGCTCAGGTGGTAATGTAAGTTTCAAATGATTCCGCAAAGTGTGTTGAATTACAATATAATAACGTTCTTTAAGGGGGGGGAATTCTGGTTCTTTGAACTGAAGTTGCTTTGAATAAGTGTCTACTTAATTCAGAGCTCAGGTTTGATGCCTCTGATGTCAAACTCACAGCAAAACCTTTAGTGCCAGACAACATTTAAAAATCGTCTGTGTAGCTTTGTATACTTTGTATAGACATAACGCATCATTACATGAAGCAAATGATTCAATGCAAAATACAAAAGAGGACATACACAAAGTGTGGGAAAATGCAGGATAAGCAGGCAACAGGGGTTTAGGCGAGTGGGGTTCGTTTCGTTTCGGGAAGCTCGCACACATAATAATGGAGGCAGATGAATGGTAAGGGAGGTGGCACTAAGATCAGAGGATTTCCAAGTTCCGATCCCACTGGGATCTCCCCCTACACATCCATCCATGTCTGATTTTGGTCGCTTTTGATAAAAGTCGGTCACTTTGGATAAAAGTGTCAGCTGAGTGTAATGCAATGTGATGTGATGTAATGTACAGTAACTCACCATGTCCACCAAGGCCACGTAGAGGAACATGCCGGCGGTGACGGCGAAGATCCAGCTGGTGACGTTGTGCGTGTACTGGCCCACGGCCGTGCCAATCAGCATGCCCACGTACGCCATCATGGCCGACAGGCAGTTGTAGACGATGGCCTGTTTCACGGACATGCCCGCCTTCAGCAGCACCGCAAAGTCACCTGCAGCAGTCAACACAACATACCACAAAAGAGGTCAGAAGGTCATCCACAGACACGCCTATTTTGAGAATTTGTAATGGAGAAGAGTGCATTTTGTGGTTACTGTTTATAGTTTGTACTATTATCTGTGCTTTGACAATCATGCCTGCTCTATAAGAAGCACTGTAAAGTCACCACTACAGAGGTCAACACAACATAATATCGAAGGTCTTCCAAAGACATGCTATTGTCACCATGTCACTGTTAAATATTCTATAGACCACAGGATGGGCAACTGCCGTTTCTGCTAATGCAGTTAATAGCTTATTGTACTGTACTGGATGCGTTACATTTGTCATATTTGTGGTTTGACGGATATGCCTGCTTGAAGCAGCAGCTAAGCATTCAGCTGGAGAGGTGAATACAACGCACATGGCGAAGAGCCCAGTATGGATGCCAATAAAACCGTTAAGAAAAACCTGAAAAAATAACGGCAAAGAAACAGATTACAACAGCTTGTGTTGATTGAGAGCATACAGTATGTCAGAGGGCTTATGGATGGAGGAATGAATCTGTAGTTGCTTTTTATTGTTGGTGTTGTTTTTGTTGTCCACGATGACCTACTTGTCAGACAGTGTCACATGACATGTCTGTTTTATACAGCCCTAAGGAGTCACCTGGTACACAGAGTGCCCGAATGACCAATACGTCGGCCAATAAAACAGTCAGAGAAAAGAACATTTGAGCAAAAAAAAACAAAAAAGTGCGGTGGCTTCAACAGACTACAGTACCACCGCAGGATCTTTAGCTCGGCAGACAATGTATGGAAATCTATTTCATGTGTCTGACAAGTAGAGACAGAGGGAGGGGAAAAAAAATCCATTCATTCATCCTTCGCCCAATTCCGGTTCCCCAGCCGTCCCTTGTTAATGATGAGGGCACGTCACTGCATCGCCACCTCATCCATCACTCCGGGGGGAGCTAGCCTCGTAGCAGACAGACAACACCCTTTTAATTACATCTTTCCACACACACACACACACACACACACACACACACACACACACACACACACACACACACACACACACAATCTCTTCTCTTCACACACACACACATTCTATTCTCTCCACACACACACACACACACACCGGCTTTCCCCTTCCCATCTATACCCGACTCCTCCAGTCCCCGCGCCCCGTTCGGTGTCGCCGAGCACAATTAACACACCCGTCAACCGCAATTAGCCGCGCGGCGGGGCGGTAAAGACCCTCCATCAAATGGGCGTCGCCCGCGGCGAGAGGGGGGCCTCTGTTGTCGTGGCGTTGAGAGATGCGTCTGTCAGGTGGTGCGGGCGCCAGCGGCGGTGGGGGCCGTGGCGTAGAACACAGACGCAGGCACACACAGCTGCAGGGCTCCCCTGAGGGCCGACAAATAAAGCCCCGGAGACGGGCACAGTCGCTATGCCAACGATGTATAGGGAAGAGAGGGTGCTTCAGATCGAGCACGAAGTGGCGGTGGATCACATTGCGGCGGCGGTTGTCGTTTTTTACTGGTGGCACTTTTTCTGTTCAGGTGGTTGTGTCTGGTTTTTTGCCACTTTGTGATGGAGGAGTACTTAGATGGAGCAACTAGCAATTAATCTGTTTGTCGTTTATTAATGTTTTCCGAGTCACTTTGCAAACACCTGTGGAAGATGTACATGTAAATGGAAGACTATTTAGTTGGAGGAACCAGCAATTGCTATGACTGTGCTTGCATTCTTATTAGCGCTCTGTCATTTTTCTATTTGTGTCTGGTTTGTCAACATTTCCTGTGTCACTCTACAAAGGTAGTGCATACGGAAGACTTTTGACTTCATACAATACTGCCAATTCACCTGGTACAGACTGTACCCAACGGATCAGTATGTCAGCCAATAAAATGTTTGTGTCTGGTTTCCATCCAAGTTTAATCACACTGTCTGTTACTTTGACCGTGTCTTGTTTTTCCGCGTACAGATTAGTCTTATTTTTCCCAGTGGGAATGTTTTACACCTGACTACTTCAGGTTGTCTACACTTTAAAGAAGCACGGAGGTGATAAATGGAAAATTCTCTCCTTTTGTTGAAGTCCTGTCTGATGAGACACGGCTGATCGATAAGTCATTTCGCCTCGTCTGGAGATGAAAAGCCTGTGCCGTCCTCTCACACCGACAAAATAAATGAGGTAAAACTGTCTCGTACCGGTGCACAACTAAAATAACAACATTCCTCTCACTGAACTACCACAGGCGACTTTGTCTCCAACCATGGCTTGATTGGCCATAAGGCATTCAGGGCATTTGCCTGGTGGACTGTAATGATTCTGGCCTGGTTCTTTCCTCAATGTAGTGGTATCAGTCCTCATGCTGCTACAAATGATGTCTCCAGGTCAGATTTAAATATTAATATTGGCTGTTGTGGTTAAAACAGTTCGCAATAGATGACTTAAACTATTGTTTATTTATTGTTTATATTGATGTACTGGTCTTGGCTGAAAATGCCAGGCCTTATTATTTGTCCCAGTCCAGCCCTGTCTCCAACAGCCTCAAATTGTAGCTCTAATGACGGAAAGATGTCTGAGAGGTTTCGATGAACTGTTTGGTAACGGCTCATAGTGCTACTAGAGCTGTCAATCACGAGATCAAATATGCATTGAAGTGTTGCAGCATTCTGTACCTTATATTTACATTTGACAGCTGTCAAAAACAGTAGTGCTGTATAAATACAGGTCTTTTAAAATTCTGTAACATGGGGCTTTTTAACATCCTGTCCCTTTGATTTATGCACATTTCTGACAGTCTATAACGGTAGCACTTCACATACCCAGCTCGTGAGGCAGCTCGTGGCAGAATACGGCAACAGACGTGCTGATGCCTCCTGTGATATTGGCACTGAACGCCGCACCTGAGGAGGAGAGACATGATGGTTATCATCGCTTACCTTACTGTTATCAGGAATGAATCAAACATGGCATATAATTCCAAAACCTCATCTATTTTCACAAGAATGCTAATCGGTAAACTCGACTCTAAACATTTCTGGCTTCATTAATTATACTTTTATAGATCACTTTGAATTAGTGAGCATTGGTCTAACTAGGTCACAGTAATTCCCAATTACCCAAGACAATCAGTGGTGATCCCTACCATTCCTATGAATCCTACCTATTGTGGTATGTGTAATGTATGTATACTGTCTATGTCTAATTATCTATGTCCACACCTAGAGTCTAGAGTCTATGTCTATGTCTGCATGGGAAAGTAAGAAGTAATTTCAATTCTTTGTATGACCAGCGCATGTAAAGAAATTGACAATAAGACCGACATGAGGCTACAGGTCTTATCAGTCCATATGTAATAGAGGCTACCATATGGCAAGGCTTCCACTACCCACATCACAACGCCCACCTACAGCCAGTCCTACCATTCCAACCTATTGTACAGGGCTTCCACTCAACTCCCATAGGGCAGCACCCACCTATGGCCAGCCCATCGCTGAAGTTGTGCATGCCGTCCCCCATGATGACCATCCAGGCGATGCTGGCTATGCCCGCGTCCTTCATCTCCTGGTCGGAGTGGCAGTGGCCGTGCGAGTGGCCGTGCCCGTGCGAGTGGCCGTGCCCGTGCTTCTTTGTCTTGGCCTTCCTGCCGTTCTCCTTGGCGACCTGGTGGTGGTGGTTGTCGCCCTCCGACGAGCCATCCGTGCCGTCGGTGATGGCCAGCGGTGGGGGAAGGCAGGGGTCTGTCTCCGGTGTGGGCTGCAGCTGGCTGTCGTTGTGGCCCGCTTCACCTGGCAGAGCGCTGTTGTCTCCACCTGCATTATGGAGAACATAGTTAATGTGAGAAGATGGCTCATGTGTTGATGTGAGCTATAATCTTATTTATTTACATTCCCTTTACATAATACTACCCATAATTGTTTTCTTGCTCTTTCGCAAGCACACAGAATGGCGACTAAATATGATGATGTGCTATATAAATACTTTTGATTGATAATGTGGGGAGGACCTTGAACAAGAACTCCAAAAACTAAGCCCAGTTGCTTTGAACTTTAGCTGCATTGACACACTGAACACTTTTCGATAGTTATGTTAGCTCAGGGAAACAAAAAAATGTGTCAGAAAAAGACCAATGCCAAGCAAGTATCAAGAAAAACCACCGCACAAATGGGAACGCTTTCCAAGAGCACTTGTGTCTTTTGTCGGAAAGACCCAAAGTGAGTTCACTTGAGCATAAACAAAGATAAAACTAAAGGCTTGACAGCGAGTGCGGTGCGGCAGTGGTAGCGGTGCGCCAGAGTACATGACAGGAGCAGCTGGCCCCCCTTACCCTCCGTAAGTGGTTTCAGGTGCATCCACTCGGTGTTTGAGCACCGGTTCAGCTTGTGGTCCGACAGCTTCCTGCCGATCTTGGCCTCCTCGTTCCTCTTCTTCCTCCGACAGAACGTGCCCTGCGAAACGAGGAGCCACAGAGAGCAGGTGGTTGAGACAAAGTGGAAGCAAACACACCCCCGAAGGGCCCCCCCCCTTCTCTTTACCTTCTTTTTCTTTGTACTTCACTTCTTCTTCTCTTCATTTTCTCCTTCACTCGTTCCCCCTTTCCTGGCCCCTTGAGTGTGAGCTCCTGCTCGGAGGCCTAATCTCCTTTCTTCTTTCCCTCCGTCCCCCTTTCCTGCCTCTGAACCTGAGCCGTCTATTGTTTTCTTTTAATAATTGAAGTTTCGAATGTAATGCCTCCCGGTTTGAACCACTTCAGCCCTTCTGCCCTGCCTGGTCCGTGACGATGCAAGTTCATCCCTGAGTCTTTGTACTGCTGTGATCTCCTGCTGCTTTTCTGTTGAGCTAAGGGGCCTGTCCATGCTCTGCCATCAGCCCCTCCACACCCTTCACTCCCCTGGCGTTTCAACAACATGACCTGCTGAAATACAATCCATGGATGTTTCCATTGTACTGCATTTCGTCCTTCATCTGTTGCGGTGTGCGTTTTGACCAGTACAAACTGTTATAATGGGGTCCACCTGTGTTTTTGATCGTAACATGTTACCCCTCGATCAATGCAGTGTTTTTGATCGTAATATGTTACCCCTTGATAAATGTAGTGTCAATCTGACCATTACAAAATGCCGTAATGCAATCAATGTGTGCTTTTGATTGTAATAATTACCCCTTGGTGTTTCCTAGTTTTTACTTGATCAGTGCAAACTGCTACTATGCAATAATCTATGTAGGCCATGGTCCTTTTTTAATTAAATACCGTACCCACTTGACCATTTGACCAACACCAGCTACTACATATAATACAGTCAACGCATGTTTTTCATTGTGGTAAGTCACCCTCTTCATCTTTTGTGTCCACTTGGCCTGTTCAAGCTGCTGTAGGATAATCCACGTGCGTTCAGAAAACAAGCAGTACTTCAGGGTGTTCACCTTTTTCCCTTGAAACTCATGTAGGGTGTAGGTGTAGACTCATGTAGGTGTAGGGACTCTCAAACTTGTCCAGGCATTGTAGCCAAACAAAAAGTATCAAAATTGCAACCCTGAGTGTCTCTGACTTCCTCGGAATCATAAACACACAATGTGTGGTCAAATTGACACTACATTGATTAAGGGGTAACATATTACGATCAAAAACACTACATTTTAATCCTATTTTTTTATCTTAACACAAATTCCTGTCCAGCGACTACAGATGAAAATTAGCCTTGTGGCTATAATCTGGCTCAATTGTATATTGTGCACTGTCCCTGCCAAATAAACAATAAATGAAATGAAATGAAGTGTGTTTTTGGGTTTGTACTGCCTTCCTCACCCCTTGGTCTTTGTAGTGTTTGAACATGCCAAGGCAGTGTTCGATGATGAAGAGGAGATAGATGCCCGCCAGAGCGGTCAGGCTCTTCCACACCGCGTCAAACTCCTCCAGCAGGCTCACGTTCTCACCCCCGTGCTTCTCCTGGCCGTGCTCGTGGTCGTGGGTTCCTTGGGACTTCATGGAGACAAACACATAAAGAATGTTACTAAATAAAAAATTAAAATTTAAAAAATGTGGAGCCGCATGGATGTCTCCTGTCTTAAATTTATTTCTCAGACGACAAGTGTCTTCATGGTCAAGAGTATCATTATTAATTTCCAAGTACTGAGTTTGAGGTTTACAGTGACAATAAATTATTTTTAGAAGTGCTTCATAATCACTGGTCATGTGATGTGCAAATGATCAAGGAAAATTTGTGAAATGCATATTTTTTTGCATATAATTACCATGTAATACTAACGGGTAATACAATCTCACAGTTGGTAGCGTTGTGAATCTACATAATCAAGTGATGCAATGACTTGACATCCTGGATGAGAAATAAATGAAGTCCATGAATGGGCAACTGGGTGTCGTCACTCTTTAACCACAATGACTGTTTGTGTGAAACTGAGTCATTGGATGTGATCATGTATTAGAAACTCACTTGGAAAGAAAGAGGTAGGTGTGTGTGTGTGTGTGTGTGTGTGTGTGTGTGTGTGTGTGTGTGTGTGTGTGTGTGTGTGTGTGTGTGTGTGTGTGTGTGTGTGTGTGTGTGGAGGTCTATGCGTGTGCGTGCTTGTGTGTGTCTATGCGTGTATGTCCGCGCATGTCTGTCTGCGTGTTGTGAACTCACGTGTGGCAGCAGGTGCAGCAGGGCGTCCCCGCTCAGCGTGCCCACGGCCAGCGCCACCAGGAAGGTGAGCAGGAACTTGAAGCAGCCCTGGTTGATGATGGGCACCAGCACCACCCCCAGCAGAGACAGCAGGCTGATGATGGTGATGGAGACGAAGCCCCACACCCACACCATGGCTGGAGGAGGGAGAGAGAGAGAGAGAGAGAGAGAGAGAGCGAGAGAGAGAGCGAGAGAGAGAGCGAGAGAGCGAGAGAGATCTGTTAGTGGAAATCTTGGATTTACGATTTGAAAACATCTTTTAGGTCCTGCTGATGATGGCAGTGGAGACGAAGCCCCACAACCACACAATGGCTGGACACAGAGAGACCGGGGAGAGAGAGAGAGAGAGAGAGAGAGAGAGAGAGAGAGAGAGAGAGAGAGAGAGAGAGAGAGAGAGAGAGAGAGAAGGAGGGCATTAATAGATATCTATGTGGATATCATACAAGTATATTCACAATTTCAAATCGTTTCTGGGTTAAGCTGATGATGTGATGGACACCAAGGTTTCTTTCCATTATCCAAACTCCCTCCTCCCTCGTGCGTGTGGCCTCTTGATGACATCACAAGACGTCACTGATGACAGAAGTTTAATTCAATACCTCACAAATGTGCAATTTAATGGTCATTGCAATCAGAGAAATAGAGGAGTTGTTGTTAGTGAACATCCTGGATGTACGATTTCAACTTGAGAAATAGCTCAGACTGATGATGGTAACGATGATGCAATCTCCACACCCGCATCATTCCCGGAGGATAGAGAGAGAGAGAGAGAGAGAGAGAGAGAGAGAGAGAGAGAGAGAGAGAGAGAGAGAGAGAGAGAGAGAGAGAGAGAGAGAGAGAGCAGGGCCTGAGGTGATTAACTACTTCACATCGTTTGGGGGCGAGGAGGCTGATGACTGTTGATGAGCAGCAAATAAAAAAGAAATCTTAAAATAGGAGCCAATCAAAAGCAACAAACTGGAACTAACAAAGCCTCTTGCTTATGGGGAATGGCCAGTGTGCGAACTCCCATCATCACATATTAAAAACATGGATCTGAGCCATATAAATGTAACTTTTCTGCATTCGAGATGAATGGCTGAGACTCAGGGAGTGAGTGGGTGGGGGCGACAGCTGCCAAGTTAATGGACAGCCACATGATGTTGCTAAAAACGTATATGATTGATAGTTATGTTGGCTTGATGCATCATTAGATCTATGCCATCTTTGGGTTTCCACTGATTTGCTACATTAGTGCTCTTGGCTTATAATAGGGAGTGCTGAGGCAAAGTAATAATATGCGCCAAGTGCCATCTGGACCCGGCCCAAAAATGTCTGGCAAGCGAGATGATGCTTCTCTTTCCTGCCTAACAGAAAACCCCAGGTCGCTTTGCAAAGAGCGGTTACTTAAAACCAGATACTTGCGAGAACAGGTTTCAGTTAGTCAGGTTGGGGCTGTTCAGTTGGTAACGGCCAGGACGCAGTACGAGTAAAACAGGTTGAGAGTTAAGACAAGTTAACCAGTTCCACAGCAACAAGACTGTAAAGTGACAGGAATGGGGCTGATACGCAGTAGCAGTGTGGTCGTGTGTAGACGTAGTATGGTCTTAGTGTTGTAAGCAGGGTAGACATGTAGAAGATGACCAAACTTGGATTTACCTGCCACTAGCACATTCAGAATTAAAGTTTGAATAAGTGACTTATAAGACAAGTGTTAAGGACCTACACTTGCTCCTTATTACAAGTATATCTATAATAACGGTCTATTAGCAGTAACATTTGTGAATGGTGAATGATTGATTTTTGCTTAAGTCACTTATACAGACAGTATAAGTGTGTTAGTGGCTAATATGTGAGCATTAAAATAGGGTTTTGCAAAACCTACATGCCACCCAATTGAATTGATCATTTTCCTGGCAAGAGAACATTCATCCGGCAATTATAAAACAGACATTTGAAATTGGGAACCCCTGACCAAATGAACCTGGAGTGCAACCATCCCAAGACGATTTCCTCCCTGGAGTGCACTCATGTGATAAGTTTTAATTACGTTTTTTTTTTTCTCACTTGGCATTGGCACCATATTTTCACTCTTGCCTTCCTTGTAAAAAATATCTTTGTAACTGCACCAAAAAAATAAGGAGGGAAGTAAGTAATCAGAAAGGGTTGCTTCAGAACGTAAAATAAATAGACATAATAAAATAAAAAATAAAAAAAGTCAACACAGCCCTGTCTGGATAGTTTCACGGAGTCATTTTTTTAATCTGCCCAAAACAGACTGCACAGCTGGGACACTGAGACCAAATCCATTAGCTGCCTGGGAGGCAAGAGGCGCACACGACCAACAGGCGAGAAGAAATTATCAGAGAAGCTGAGATGACCACAAACACTCACTAACTGGAAATAACTCCCCTTGGACCGCAGGTGCTTGGAAGAGCTAGAGGAAAAAACACACATCCCTCGTCCATCTTTTTCATGTTTTTATAAAGTTTCAAGGATTCTTGAAGTTGTCAGCGGGTGAAAGGTATGTCAGAATTTGGCAGAGAATAACCTCTCCTCAAAAACCGGAGGATCTCTGCATTTTCACTTTGAGAAACAATTCCTGTACCAACCACTAGGCCAGTGGTTCTCAACCTTTTTTGAATAAACTCCCCCTGGACCTCATCATAAGCCTGCAAACGCCCCTGCAAGTATGGGGCACCTAAGTCACGCCCTCTACTTCCTGGTTCATGGGGCAGAGGGAGTAAAAAAATAATTACTGGGCTTGAAATGAGTAGTTTTTCGACAACAATCCAAGACTTGGATCTCCACCTATGCACCACAAATCCACCACGACTCACCTCGTTCACTTCCATTACATTTTTTGCAACTTACTGCCCCATGAACCAGGAAGTAGAGGGCGTGACTTAAGTGCCCCATAGAAAAATAACATGGGTTAATGATCCCCTATGGCACTACGCCCCGCCCCCTCTCAGCTGTTACCTTCCCAACGCCCCCTTAGATCTCCCCACTGCCCCCGTTGAGAAACGCTACACTAGACTAGTAGTAGAGTAGTAGAGTAGAGTAGAGTAACTTTATTGATCCCCAGGGGGAAATTCAGGTATCCAGTAGCTTACATAAATACACAAATACACAAAAGCCCACATGGACATTTCAAGACAAAAATAAACACAGGAATAGTCATCAGGGTGGGGAAAATAAAATAAAATAATAGAGATAAATGTAGAAAAGGTAATTGTGCAAAAAAGACATTCTGTGAGTTGGGATAGACCAAAGCAGAAAAAAAAAAAAAACTGATGAAGACTTCTTTGTATTGCTTTAAGATAAAGTATGGAATCTTTTAGTAGTTTGTTTCAGAATGTATCCTGCCCATTCATTTTGATTGCACTGGGTAACTTATATGTTTTATATATAAAAAAGTGGATCTTCTCTGTGTCCTTCATTTTGAATTTCCAGTAATAGACATCTTCAGCTGCAAAACTTACTGTACTTCGGTCAGGCAAGTAAATATTGGTGTATTACTTAGTTAATATTCATATAAAGATCAAATTTGGGAATGGACAGAAAAGTTGCAATGGGCAGTTTAGTTTCAATGCCTACTCTGGCTTCAATCCTACATACCGGTACTCTAGCCTTAAAGATTACTCCAGGAAGTTGTGTAAGGTAATGATTAATGACTGTCTTCGAGATGACAAAGACTCAGTAAACCCCCTCGACCTACTCAGCCTCGACTGTGCCCATGTGGAAACCCAATGACCTTGTCATTACATGATCAATCAATGTTTGGAAAGTGTCTAATCTTCCCAGTTTGCCAAGTGGAATTGGTTTAAGTGATTACACGTTGCCTCTTCTAGTCGAGCCAATTGGATGAAAAAAGAAAAAAAAGTGATTAAGATCAGGAATAAAGGGTACCACATTATTTTTTCAAGTTGGTGGGCTACTCCAACCCCCCACCACCACCAATAAATAAATAAATAAATACAATACAATGCAATACAATACAATACAATAATAGCAACTATTTCCTTCTAACACATCTAAACTGCTGCGTTAACAAAAGCAGAATTCTGTGTGCCCGCAAAAAAAAAAAAACCCTCCATCCCTCTTTCTTTCCAACAGAAATCCCGTCTCTCTGCCCTATGGGAAATATGGTGAGTTTGGCACTGTGGAGTTGACATGCCTCCAAATCCAGGCCTCCTGCACTCAAAGTCTCAGGTGTTTACAACTTAATTACTGCCGGTTATTACTTTTGATAAGAGCAGTCAGTCAAGGGGGGAGTAGTGTGTGTGTGAATAACGTTGCCAAAAGCACACACAAAAAAAGTTTTATGGGGAACAACAGGAGAGAGAGAGAGAGAGAGAGAGAGAGAGAGAGAGAGAGAGAGAGAGAGAGAGAGAGAGAGAGAGAGAGAGAGAGAGAGAGAGAGAGAATCACAGAACACAACCACCATGCACGGTTTGGCCTTGTTATGTCTTGCCAGATGCTGCAATATCACCACGCAAATGATAGATGAATTAGGTTTGGCAAGAACACCATAGCCCTCCTTGTGGTAAATTGTTAACAAACGTTTTGGTGAACACATCTAATCTCTTCATGCCAGAGTCTCATTTGTGTGAATTTGTGAATTGTGAATTTGTGTGTCCAATGGTATTTACTGGGCTCACATGGCATATTCAGATTTTTTTTTAAAAGGGTTAGCCAAATAGTCCATCAAGTCATAGACCCACATTTAAATAAGATGATGTAGCTCTTCAAGATTCGAACACAAATTCCTATGTCTGATTTGTTTCCAAGTATGCAAAATAGCAATCCATAACTGTTCCACAAAATGTTCAGAGGGTATTCTGCATGTGATGTAGTTCTCACGCTTACTACATCATATTGAGTAAGCTTCCGTCAGAAGTCGTCATAAAAGCACAACATTTCGACATCAGCAAGAAAGAGTAGTGTGAAATGATGAAATGCGGTGAAATCATACTGTAAATGCAACTCTTTCTGTGAACAAAAAAAGGTGAAGCAGAAACTGCACACTGACACAAAAACAGGATTTTTTTTTGAGAACTCACAATTTCATTCAAATGAATACCTAGGAGTTAAAAACTTCAAAAAGGTAAAATAAGAAAATAAAAAGTAATTCAAAACATGTGGCGAAAAGGGAGTAGAGTTGCCCAGCCAGGACTTGAACCTGTGCCTTATGGGTTAGCAAACCAGGACACATCCACAACCTTTGTGACACTGAACAGTTGCTCTATTGTAGGGGTTTTCAACTGGCTCTGGCCCAGGGACCACCATTCAGATTAAGCAGTAGTCCGCAGACCACTGTGTGTGCCCAATGTACAGCTACGTATATTTGAAGTAGTTAATCTGCATAGCAACTCACGGACCCCCAGCAACGATATGGGTGCAGCAAGCATGGACCACTGGTTGAAAACCCCTGGTTTAAAATAAATCAAAACAATTACCTCCAGTCGGTTGACTCTGGATCTCCTCATATTCTGTGTGGTGGCGTATGCAGAGGCGGCTGTCGATCTGGTAGAGCAGTGCGGGGCACAGGTAGGTGAACTGCTGCGGGGTGATGGTGGACTTGGGGTTGATGCCATAGTGCAGCAGGAGCTGGGTCAGGTTCAAACACTGGCGGAGTTAGGAGTGGGGGGTGGGGAGTGGAGAGAGACAGAGGCGGGGATGTGAAAACACAGGACAATCTGTGGCTGCGGGTTACTGTGGTCGCCGGTTCGACGTTCTGTTTGTCTGATGGTGCTCTATGGTGCTCCACATGCATGGCACTTCTTGAAAGTTGATATCGTATCGCATGGCATCATACCTTACTTTTAACAAAAAGTGCAGAAGCACAATATGCAAATTTCTGTTTTCTAAATGAACAACTGGTGGGGGAAAAAACAAACATTCGGAAAGGAACGTTTTAAGGAAAACTGAACCAAGTGTTCGGAAGATTCCTGAAAAACTGGACTGCACTAAATCATTAAACAGGTCACGTCTTACAAGACTATAAAGCACTCCTGTAACAGAAGAATGCAACTAATGATTAGCCCATAGGAACACAGCACACAGAATTGTTGAGCACCATGGCATGATATAAAAATAGCATTGTGCACTGACAACACAGTGACCTATGGCACTCACTGGAGGTGGCAAGCTTTCCGGTGACAGGTACAAGTTTAGAAGTTACACAGCTGACTCAGGATACAGGATAAAATACAGGATGCAACGTCACTGTGCCCACCCGTAGTATCATACACAGACAACCAGAGTTATACAAAGCGGAGGTAGAAAGGTAGAAGTTCAACACTAGACATGGAATCTTAGCAAGCCTATTTTTCTAATTTCAAGTAAAACATCTAGTCAATCTTAATTTAAGTAAAGATCACCTAACATCTAGCACTTTTGGACTAGAACATTTAAACTATTTAGACTTGTTTTAAGACATTTGTCCAAGGGTCAACTTTTTCAGATTAAAAAAAAAAAAAAAAATGTTCCATCTTCGAGTACTGACAAGTTAAGAGGAGCATCAGAAAATATAATACTGCAGGAAATTGACCCAACTTCTCCTTTACGCAACCCATGCATAGATTTAAAAAAACACATCCTGTGTGGCCAAATACTCATCAGGTCACATCCCATGACATCATCCTACCTCATCATGCTGATGCAGCTGACTGTCTAAGTGTCTCTTGACGAGTGACGACGCCCTGCTGTCTTTGCCCGTCACGTCTCTCTTCTGCATCCCCGTAGAGCTGGGACCTCCGTGGCTGTGCCCGTGTCCGTGCCCATGACTGTGCCCATGCCCGTGCCCGTGAAGGTCATGGCTGTGGGCATCATGCGAATGATCATCATGATCATGATCATGATCATCGTGTCCGTGTTCGTGTGCTTCAACAACGGCTGATGCTGGCGTGGGAGGAGCAGCAGTGATGACCGGCCTGTTGCGGTTGCGCTGCCCCCCCTGGCCGCCCCTGCCTCTTGTTGGCCTCCTGGGCCTCTTGGCACCCGTCACTGGGGCCTGGGTGGGGGACGCTGAGGGTCCCGCTGCCACTACGCCTTCCCCAACAACCTTGCCCCCCTCACCACTGGACCTTGACGAGGGAACCTGTGGAGGGCCCTGTGGTCTTCGCGTTGGCCTGGCACGCGCAGTTGTGGCTGGGGGCTGAGGCTGAGGTTCTGTGCTGATGGGGCTCGGGTGGTCATGATCATGATCATGGTGGTCGTGATCATCGTGATCATGGTCGTGATTGTGGTCGTGAGGGTGAGGTGTCTTGTGGTGATGATGGTCGTGGTGGTGGTGTTGGTGGGGGCGACGGGCGCGAGGTGGAGGTGGCGACTGGCCCGGAGGAGGCTGCCTGGACCTCGTGCTGTTGGTGGATGAAGGCTTAACACCACCAGCACCAGCACCATTAGAAGCAGTAGGAGTATGAGTATGGTCATGGTCATGGTCATGATCGTGTTCGTGTTGGTGATCATGGTCATCATGGGAGTGTACATGATCATGTCCATCATGATCACCACCTTCATGTTTATGGTCGTGATTGTGATCCACGGCACCACCACCACCACCACCACTGCTGCTGCTGTCCACGGTAGGCCCAGTGGCCCGTGGACTACAGGGATCAGTGCCCTGCCCCACCGTGGACATCCCCGTGCCACCACCCTCCGAGCTTGGATGGTGATGGTGGTGAGAGTGTGTGTCGTGGGGATCTGAACCTCCAGCGCCATGACTGTGATGGTGGTGATGATGGTGATGGTTGTGATGGTCGTGGTGGTCCTCCAGCAGGTCGAGGTGGGCCACGTGGTCGTGCTCCGTGTGCTTGAGGTCCAGCACCTTCACCTCGCCCAGGCCCAGGCTCAGCAGCAGGTTCTTGAAGCCGTCGAAGCTCAGCCGGTCGTTCTGGCCGTAGCGGTGGAACAGCTGCTGGATGTAGAAGTGCTGCTCCTTCTCCGCCTCGCTGGCGCTGCCACCTGTGGAACCTGGAACACCGGAACCGGACCCGGAACCGGAACCGGAACCTGACGAGGGCCGGGCTGTTGGGTCCACCACGACGTAGGGCGCCTGGGATATCTGGAGGTCGTTGTGGACGTGGTCGTGATCATTGTCGTGTTCGTGATCGTGTCCGTGGTGGTCTCCTCCACTTCCTCCTCCGTGGCTATGGTGATGGTGGTGGCCATCGCTATGGCAATGGCTGCACTGGTGGAACAGGAAGGTCAGCACGCACAGGAAACAGAACTTGGTGTGCGCATGGACCCTCATCTTCTCCTCACTTCTGGATGCCTGTGTTTGAGAAAAAGAAGAGGTGGGGAAAAGAGGGGAAAGAGAGATAAAAGCGATAGAGGAGGTGAAGAGAGAAAGACAAAGGAAGAAAACAAAAAAACAGAAAGTCACATTTCAAAACTTTCTACAATACGTCTCAGAGGAGTCACAAGCATGCCCAACAAAGAGAGTCAGGAAATAGAAAATCCTCTTATCTCATATTTTAAGCACATTAGACATATTATCCATATTTCTTTGTAGACGGCTTTTGGCGCTCCCCCCTCCCCATTTTAGCGTGAAAAACAAACACGCCCCACTGAATAGTTCAGTGCAGCTTAGAGCAGAGTGGAGAGTATGAAAGTATGAAAGTATGAAAAAAATGTTTTCCATGTGTAGCCGGGAGCAGATGTAATTCCAGTCAAGTGATCACCATGAGGTCGAGCTGTGCGGTGCGGTGTGGTAGGGAAACCTGCAGGCAGGCGAGTGGAGGAGGGAGAGTTGGAATGGAGGAGGGAGAGGAGAAGAGGGAGGGTTGGAATGGAGGAGGGAGAAGAGGGGAGGGGAGGCTGAGGGGTTGTTGTTTTGGTGCGAGAGGAAAGGGCTCGGCTGACTGGGTGTTGAGGGTATGGAGTGAGGGGTTGAGAAGATGTTGAGGGGAGGGGAAGAGGCCAGAAGGCTAGTCTGAGGGGAGGGGGTGTTGTTTACAGGGAAAGGGAGGGGGTGGTTGGCTGAGGGGGGTCTCTCGAGACTTGTTCTGGGCCTATAAGCATTCATGGTTTCCCAGGTCAGAGCCACGGGGCAGCTGAGCACATGGGCACCCCCACCTAGATGCACACCTACTCACTCAAATACACACACACACACACACACGCACACACACGAACACAGCTGGGCCGGAATCACCCCTGGGGCCAGACTTAGCCATACCACACACACACACACACACACTCTCACACACTCTCACACACACACACACACACAGCTCATGACCTTACCCGTGAGCAAGCCAACGAGGCCTAAACTCCACTTTTCACTACCCCATCCCCACCCGTGACCATTTACGCGTTTAGCTGGCTAAGCAGCATCTCGCATAGAAGCGGGAGAAGCTAATCCACAGGCAAACGGGTGAGGCAGGCAGGCAGCCCTGGGTTATAGCATTCCCGCCATTCCATATCCCCACTAAAGCCAGTCAGTGGCTCCCTCTCTCTGGAGCAGGACCCCACTGAGTGTTGGGGTTACCAATGGGGCTTGGTGGTTAATGACTTACAGTACAGTACAGTACATTAGAGTACAGTAGACCCAGAGCAAGGAGAGCCTTGGGAGATTACGGAAGAGATTTTCCTAAAGATGTTTCGGCTTTCCTAAGTTGACCCCACAGAACTGAGAGTAGGAAAAAAACGAAAAAGAAATAGAAGAAAAGAAGGAAAGAAAGTCTTCAAAGTGATTAGCGAGGCACAATGGAAAAGGACAGATGCTTGACTCCCATAAAGAGCCTGGTTCTGACACATCGCATACGAGTCCGAGCAGTTCACCCGGAATCACCTCGCGCTCGCCTTTGCACCGCTCAGACGGAATGATGATGCTGAACTGCAACATGAAAATGATGGAAAATGATAGAGGCTAGACAGGCATCGCATAGCCGACAGTACGTCTTCTTGCGCACACAGTCAATTTGGGTCTCGCTATTGCGTCAGTCTACTTCACAACTTGTGACGGTCAAACGCTGCACGCACCAGATGATGCACGTGTTTCAGGCTTATGGTCTGGTGAAGTGTGGACAGGGTCCTCAGCAGCTGTGTGGACTAAGAGCTATGCGTGGGCTGCTGGTTATCGGCTGTGAACCTGCACTTTTTCCCACTCTGTAGCCTTGTGTCTGTGTGTGTGTACAGATATGCCTTACAAACACCACAAAACAAGCAGAGAATATTTTCTCGTGGTATAAGATTGGGAAAATAGCTGACATTAGGGGAAACGTTTCAGAGCTCTTGTGCACGCACGCAGGCAGGCACACACGCACACACACAAATCTATCTCAGAACTATGGCCTCAATGACCTTAGCACTGACAAAGCCAGGCCAGTGCCAGGGAGAGCTCAAAAATCCGCCTTGGTGCACCATTTTGAGGAAAACAATAATGCAATACATAGCAAATGCAACGTAGACACTGACAGTCAAGAGAGACTAGACCAGAGCTTGAGGGGGAGGAGGCGGCATTTTCCATGTTTGACATGAACGCAGGGCGATGTACCTGATACCAAAAATAATCTGTACACAAAATCACCAAGATTAGGGGACATATGACATGACTTAATTTAAATTCTCCCAAACACATTGCCCTCACAATCTCACAATCTCACAATCTGTTCACTGCTTGGCCCTTTCATCAGTAAGAAGAAAGTGACCAAAACCAATAAACAAACACTGCTGTTTGATTTCCAATAAGTATTTTCCGTTCTCTAGACTCCTTTACATCCTCTGAAGAAAGCTTAGTACTTGAACGCCATTCAATGTTATCTTCTCATGGCTAGTTAAGCCAATAAGGCAGGCTTGATAAACTCATCCTCCTCGGTCCTCGACTGGCTGGCTGGCTGACTAGCTGGCCAAACTGACCTGCTTAGGTGAAATTAGGCAATCAATTACTCAGGTGTGGCCTCGATCAGGCAAACACTCACCAGGATTAGATCAGGCAAAAGCAAGCCAGCGACGTCCAAAGGTGCACACCAAATCCTCCAGCTAGCCTAGTCCCATTTATTCGTGACAGTTTCTACAAAAAAACTCTCACAAGTCGGCCAAAATAGGAAAGGTGTCGGCCAAGAACAGAAAGGAATTTTTGAAAGCTACACCAGTCACACTGAAGGTGTCAGAAGAAATTGGGTTGCATTCTGTAAGCAGCGCTGAAGGTGGTTACATTCCTCCCAATACTCTGTTTATTCTACTTTTTCCATTACAAAACGGGATATTGCTGTTATATGTACTGAAATTGCAAAAGTAGTGCATACTTCTGCTGTCTAATCTACTTAATTGCCCTCATTACAAAACTCTTAATTTCTCACAAACATCCAAAGGCAGCATACATGCCAAACCTGTCTGGCAACCTGTCTACTGACCTCTCCTTAGGGTTCCCACCTCTTTCTGACAAAAAAAAAACCTGGACACTTGAAAATCAATATACCTTTTTGCTTATAGGCAATGGTATCCTTCCTTCATTCATTGTCCAGGAAAGCATACAAATCCAGGACAATCAGGAAAAAGCAGAACAGGGGCCAACACTACAACAAATGATTCAAACGATTCAAACTCTTATCTGTGACACGTTTCTTCAACAGAACATAACACAATGTCTTCCGCATAGGCAGAAAATAAGTCAACATTTAGCACAATTTCCCTTAGGAGTGTCATTGTTATCTTCAACAAAAAACACTGCAAAAAGAAAGTGAGGGGGAACAAAAAAAAACGGACACCAAAACAAATGCTGACTCGTGCCTAGTGACTAAATTGGTGCATAGCACTGCAGACTGCCTTGGGAGCGGTTTAGTATTTCAGTTTGGAGTACTTACGTCTTGCCCTGTGCAGTAGTCCAAGGCTGGTCAGGCGGCGTGCAGAAACGAATTAGGCAGCTGTGACTGACTGACTGACTGGGTAGCCTGTGACTTGACTGTGACTCTCTGTGACTAACTGCCTGTGTGGTGGTGGCCTAGGCTTCAAACATTAACGTTGTTACAACCCCTCTTCACACACACACACACACACACACACACAACCTCTGTCTCTCAGTCACACACTTCCAACATACACACACACACACACACACTGTTTATAAACACGAGACTGCAATGACCTCTGAACCCTTGAAGAAGGAGCGAGATGGGATGAGGCAAGACCCGAGCGGGAACCTATTTAAAGGCCTGCGCGTCTTCACAAACAAGCTGCAAAGTGTGGCCAACTGAATGGGCTCCTTTGTTGCGCATATGACATTTTGCAGAATCGTCTTGCGGAGAAGACAGAAAAAAAGAGGCCGGGAGAGTCATGCGTTACACAATTATCAGGTGATTAATAGTTACAAAAGCTTTAGCTTCCCATTGACTGTGAGAAAAGATTTACTTAGTGATGGGGGTAAAAAAGAGAGAAATTGAACAGTGGACCTGTCTACAGGGGTGTGGGTAAGCTGTGTGATCCCAACAGGAAGGAGGCTAATGCATTACCTCCATACTATACAGAGCACGCCTCTTCATTGCCCCCAGGCAGGGCACAGATGACCGGCTTGACTCTAATCACATTGCATCACGCTTGTATTTTGTTTACACTTTTGAGGAAAGGAAAAACAACCTGAGAAGTGGGTCTGGGGGGTGGGGGGGGACAAATGCATCCAAGTCTTTAATAGGGTTCCCACACACCAAGTAAAATTCCGTGGTGCTATGGGCATAAAGTCAGGCCAGTGCAAGTGACATGTTTATGTGGCTGTTGACCAATTTGTGGTGCCGTTTTTTCTTTCTGTGGTGCTGCACCACAGAATGGGTCTTTACATGGCAACCGCTGCTTAGTTAAGTAGTAACAGAAATGTGATAAAAAGGCCAACTCCTTACATAATGCCTTTTATATATTACTGAGCACAATGACTAAAGTGTGTGTGTCTGTGTGTGTGTGTGTGTGTGTGTGTGTGTGTGTGTGTGTGTGTGTGTGTGTGTGTGTGTGTGTGTGTGTGTGTGTGTGTGTGTGTGTGTGTGTGTGTGTGTGTGTCTACTGACAGCTTAGGCTTACTCACCATATCTGAGGGCTTCTTCTTCAGCACCACTGCAAAACAAAAAGACGAGTTTAGACAATTGTTTGTTCGCACTGTGCAATACTGGAAACTATGCACTACTACTACTACTAAGCGTAAACTACTAAGCAAAACACACCAACAAACACACGATCTCTCTCTCTCTACACAGAATCTGAAAACATGTACCAACAGACACTGAAACGAGCTCTGTCTCTCTCTGTCTCTCTCATATACAGCATAACACACACTCAAGCTCTTACGCACACAAAGTAGAGTTTATCCAAGACAGCCCGCAGGCCTGGTATCCATTATCTGGACACAAACGGCTAATATCCACGCAGAGCCTTCAAAATCCTCAAGAAGGCGATTTAAGCGGCTAAAGCCAACAGCTCAAGTGTTAGTTAGCAGCAGCACACATCATCACTTCACACCTTCTAGAAGCAACACTCACACGTGCCAAGCCCTGAAAGCAAACAGTTAATCGCTGACATGACACACAACATTATTAAATATCACATATTGGACTAAGACAAGCATTCGACAAGCAGCTAACAGCTCAAGTGGTTAGTTAGCAGCGGCGGTTAGCCGTTACCTCAATTGTCTATTACAACTAAAAACTCTTTGGACTATTAACACAGTTAGTGCATGAGGACAGAGTTGAGAGCATTGCGTTCCCTAAATCAAGAGTGTAGCGTACCAGCGCAATGTCAGGCCGCGCCACTTTTGCCTCTTGAGTCTGATCCAGTGGGCTATAGATCTCTCCAATCTCCCAACCAGATTTCTTTAAGTGTTTTTTTTAGCTGGGAACAGAATGAAGTAGACAATCACATGATTAATATAAAAAGGAGTGTGTGTAAATTGGCAACATCACAGTTCGACTTGGAGAACAAGAGCTATTTGTCATCTAAAAGACAGCTGTCAGGACTGGAGTAGTACTGCTTTGGAAATGGTGTGTGTGTGTGTGCGTGTGTGTGTGTGTGTGTGTGTGTGTGTGTGTGTGTGTGTGTGTGTGTGTGTCTTGTCTTGGGTTCCATTATCTTTTAAAGTTCACATCAATTACCACTGTCACTCAAGTCTGCTCAAAGAGCATTCCATGTGCATGGAAGTGAGTTTTAAAGTTGAGTTTCTCATTACTGAGTGTGACAACTTCTTGTTGGTTAATGGTGGGTGTCCGTAGTGATCAAACTACTCGACTCTGGTCAGAACATTCGCATAAAGCAGAAGTCTCCCTATTGTTACAGATGCACAAAGTAACTTGTCAAAACCCATATGGAAAGGATATTGTAAAGTCATACACCAGTTTCACCAGTTTTACAAGTTTTTTAATGAATTCAGAAAGTGTTTTTATACGACAGTGAAAATGGACATACATCTTTTGGTAACTTTACTCCAAATTGTACATGGCATTTACAGATAATGTGTATGATACAATTACTTTCTTTGCATGCTTCATGAAAATATAATTAAAAACTACAAACATTATATGAAAGTTATAAAGACAGTTATTGTATCATACACATTATCTGTAAATGCCTTGTACAAATTGTACTTCATTCATACTAGTTTCACCAAATGATTCTCAATGAGAAAAGGGGCCACTTTCAGCAATACATTTACCAAAAATGTATCTGTTTTCACAGTCATATATTTTATTTATTTTTTATTCCGAAAACTTATTTGTAAAACCTGAACAAAACTTGTGTATGATATACCATACTTGCCATATGGGAAGAAAAGAGTAGAGAAGAGAAGATCAGAGAGGGACAAAGGAGACTGCAGCTAGAGAAGAGAAGAGAAGAGAAGAGAAGAGAAGAGAAGAGAAGAGAAGAGAAGAGAAGAGAAGAGAAGAGAAGAGAAGAGAAGAGAAGAGAAGAGAAGAGAAGAGAAGAGCAGGTCTGAAGGGAGGGAGGGAGGGATGGATGGAGGGCACCCTGCGGGCACCAGAGCAGGGGGGGGTTCACATTCCTGGCGTGTACCGAGGCAGCAGAGCAGAGGCTGCAAACTTCAATATCGCTCATCCTCAGACCCCAGACAACAAGGGGAAGTCAGGAGCATGTCTGTCTGTGTGTGTGTGTGTGTGTGTGTGTGTGTGTGTGTGTGTGTGTGTGTGTGTGTGTGTGTGTGTGTGTGTGTGTGTGTGTGTGTGTGTGTGTGTGTGTGTGTTTGATGGTGCGGGGTAGGGTCAGGAGTTTGTGCGCGTGTGTGCGGTGAAGATCCAAGCATGGCATCCTTCTCTTTATAAGTTTGTGTGTGTGGATAAGAAAAAGAGAAGAGACAAAAGGAGAACAGTGGAGAGGGAGGGAGAGAGAGAAAGGGATAGAAGAGAGAGAGAAGGAGAAGAAGGAAAGAAGAGGAAGCCCTTAAGCTTCCTCATATGACTCTCACAAGGCCCTCCGTTCCCCGGCTCCACTATGCTGTCCCAGTACAGCAGTTCCCAGCCCCATCACATCCACACCAGTCACGTGTGGGGCCCTGGCCTGACGTCTGAGCCTCCCCAACTCACACATACCACAACACCCAGACCCTTGCCTAAGGCTACACAATAAATGTGTGACTACTTATTAAAAGATTTTTGTTTGAATAATTACTTTAATATTGACCAAAATAATAACCATGATTGTATCCATCGAGAACCTCTACCCGCCTTTCCCAAAACTTGCTCTGCATTCCTCTGGCCAAGTACCCCAGCCAGCCAACCATCCAAACAAGACACACCACAGCACAGCAGTCTTCCACAGATCCACAACCCCACCCTACAAGCACCCCATTCTACCTTCAAAGCAAGCACCCCACCATCCAAAGTAGCACACCCCGCCCCAACTCCAAGTATCCAAGCACTCCATCCAACCACAGCTCGCCCAGATCTCAAAACACAGCATAGCACAACAATCATCCACAGCGATACACCCCATCTGCATTGTACCATCCCAGCAGGTTACCACCACATCATTCAGGTAGCACCAACCCAACCCACCCCAGCTTATCCAGAACACGCAACACAGCATTCCTCCACAGCCAGACCCCCCACTCTACCCCATCCAACTATAAAGCAACCCAAACAACCCAACCCACCTTACGAGTCCTTGCTGTGTAACACAGACCACAGGTGCAGGGAGAGGTAGTGGATCTTACAGGCCTGATCCTCACATCCATACACCGACCTAACTATTCAGCTGTATGCTGCGTTTTTTAGACCCGTGTTCTTTTGTTCCCATCAAATTTTATTAGGAAAATGACTTTTTCCATTGCAAAAGCCACAACTAAATGAGATGGAAACTAAATAGCATAAGCTGACAGTTCTGCTGACATGGCTCAAGGTAGGGCTGCACAATTCATCGGAAATAATAGAAAATCGTGATAAAATCGTGAAATCGAAGTCGTGATTTCAATCGTGATTTAATCGTGGCAATAGTGACTTACCTTTGACAGCGTCTTTGTAGACAGAACATACTGACAGGCTGGTGTTTCTGTCCAGAAATCTATCCACCTAAGTTTCATGCTATTGCCTTTACATAATTATTAGAATTCATTTTATTTTGCTCATCCCATATATAAGTTAATTCATTCTTGGTTATATTTCATCTTGTTATGATTTTCAAAAAAAAATCAATAATCGTGATTACGATTTTGACCAAAATAATCGTGATTATGATTTTTTTCCATATTCGTGCAGTCCTAGCTCAAGGCATAGGCATGGAAAATCTCACCTGTAAGCTTATGCTGTTCAAGCCTTCTCTCTAAGGGACTGTACGTTATTTACCGGGGGGGGAGGGCTGGTGCGCTGGAAGTCCGGTCAAAAAAAAAAATCATGGCCCCCCCCTCCACCTCAAATTTTTTCCCCATGGCCCTCCCCCCACTTCAATTTTGTTTTCCCATGGCCCTCCCCCTACAGATAAAAAAATATATATATTTCAAATTGGTAGATGAACAACCATCATGAGAACAGTCAGAGTAGCCTACATCAAGGGCGGTTGTCTGCACTATTATGTGCTATCGATATCAGTGGATAAGCTTACCTATGAGAAGCCGCAAGAATCTACCTCTGCGGCTGCATGGGATGCCTTTTAACTCCACTGTCACCAAGACAAATTGCCTTCACTATTTTTTTTACGTGTTAAGTGAAAATAATAATAGGCCTAATAATAATAATAATAATAATAAAAACTTCCATTTCAATACCAATGTCCGAGTTGTTACTACTGTAAACTACAAAGTGGAGAGAGTTTCCCCACCGTAGCTTCAATATTTCCCTGCTCGACAAGCAGCGCCTTTCACAAGGTACGTTTTACATGTTCAGCACAGTAGCGAAGCCAGGGACGCAGGAACTGGTTTTGACCAGGGGGTGCTGTGGAAAAAAAATCTGTTTTTTAGATGCTATTTCCTGCGTTCTAATCAATTTTAGGGTGAGGAATGGCGAATCACATCTGAATAACTTCCTCATGTTTTATGTAGCCTAAACAAGGATGGCTAGATTTAACTTTTTTTTCTTTAACATCTCACTTTGACACTATTAATGTTCTTCTTGCGGAAGTGAAACGCGCACCTGATGTGGAGGTGAGGGCTCAAGAGCAAATCGCGCTGCCTTGACAGTTTGTCTCTTCAGCATGGGCAGTGTGCAATGTGTGAAATTAGAAGAAATGCTTTGACTAGGCTATGCGATGCACTCGTGAGAGGTGACCGGGCTTTCAAATAATTTAGATTTTCTTGCAATTGCGACTGTGGATCAGGTGCATCTCGGTCTCCCAGACCGCGCATAAAAGCACGCACGCACGCACACACACAGGCATAGCTCTACCTTCCCGAATGTAATTACACTCTGACGGCCAAAGAGTTCGGGATGTGATCGGAGCAAGAAGTAGGCTAAGCGCCAAAGCAGCTCGAGCCATTGCTGGCTATTGATACAGGGAGAGTGAGAAAGCCACCTTCAGTTTGCATTTAACGTAGGCCATTAAGACGCATTAATAGGTGGTGGCGGTGCTATGGTGGTCAAATCTAGCCTGGCCGCGCCAAAAACCCCTACAGCAAAGCTGTGCAAAATTCATTTTGCGGCCACTAGGGGCGTCTAGATTTCTAGGCTAGGTCAAATCAGCAGCAAGAGACAAAAGGAACAAATTGCCAAAACAGAACCAGTACAACATTCCAAAACATCCAACAATAGCACAGCCATTACACACCGCGGCAATTCAACTTTGACAACTGTGATGATAGACAAGCCAGACACACCATCGGCTGTGCTCTCCTTCAGATTCACCCCATAGCCAACTCCGAGGCTAAGCTAGACTACTTCACCAGCAACAGGCAAGACCTAGCATACCAATACACGCTTCTACGAATCCAATCTCCACAGCAAGAAACAAAAGTCACTTCTTACCTGACACGATGCACAACTTTGGTGACATTCCCTTCTCCCGTCACGCTTTAGCCTAAATGTACATAATTCCTTGCTTAGTTGGTCCGTTTTTGTTCACCAAAGTGATGAGACTTCTCTTCACAACAAGTTAGCTCCTCCAATGGTTTCAAGACCTTATGATGCATGGCCAACACATCGCCGTTAATACCATTTGTATTACTACCTTGACACCACAAGCTAAACAAAACAAACTCGCGTCACTGCACCGTTCTACCAAAGTACGTCTAGGCCAAATGTCTAGGCCTAGGTATAGTAGAGCGGCTACAGGGAAAATCGTGCAAATTATGATACAAGCGTGGAATTCGGCAGGTATGTGCTCAAGACCCATTCGATCGAATCTACCTGATTGGCCACTTGAAATGGCGGCCATTTTCCAAGATGGCCGCCAAAAAAGACCCCAGAAATTGATTTATTGCATAGAATTGACCTAGAAAATTATGATACAAGCATGAAATTCAACATGTATGTGCTTAAGACCAATACGATCAAATCTACCTGATTGGCCACTTGAAATGGCGGCCATTTTCCAAGATGGCCGTAAAAAAAGACCCCAGAAATTGATTTATTGCATAGAATTGACCTAGAAAACTATGATACAAGCATGCAATTCAATATGTATGTGCTTACGACCAATACAATCAAATCTACCTGATTGGCCACTTGAAATGGTGGCCATTTTCCAAGATGGCCACCAAAAAAGACCCCAGAAAATGATTTATTGCATAGGATTGACATATAAAAATGATGATACAAGCATGAAATTCAACATGTATGTGCTTAAGACCAATACGATCAAATCTACCTGATTGGCCACTTGAAATGGTGGCCATTTTCCAAGATGGCTGCCAAAAAAGACCTCAGAAATTGATTTGTTGCACAGAATTGAGAAAGGAAATTATGATACAATCAAGAAATTTGACCATTATGTGCTTAAGACCAACACAATACATTCTAAGGGATTTCCCAGTTTAAATGACTGCCATTTTCCAAGATGGCTGACAAAAAATACCATAGAAATGTTTTTTTTTTTGCACAGGATTGATCAAGCAAGTTATTATACAAGCACTGAATTTAGCCCAGAAGTGAGCAAGAAAATGATGATACAAGTATGTAAATTTGTGTGTTTGTGCTTAAGAGCAATATAATCAAATCCCCCTCATTTGCAACTTGAAAATGTAACATGGCAGCCATTTTTAAAGATGGCCATCAAAGAAGACACTAGAACTTCATTAATTGCAATTAATCTACCAGATGTGGCCCAAATAAACAATCACTATGTTTGAATTTCCAATGAATTCATCATAGAAGGAAACATAATCAAGCAGAAAGGCACATAACTATAGGTTACCAAGGGTAACCCCGGTTCTCTGAGGGATATGAACGAGACATCTCACTATGGGTAACGCCCTTTGCGTGGCCATTTGCCAAAACTTGCTTTCAATCATGCCGTCAGACCAATGAGCTGCGCAGATGGGGATCCCGTCCCCTCGGGGACAAAGCCCAGGTGTGCCGGGCTCTGATCTTCAATCTGAGACAACTAACCTTTGAGCTTGTGGGTGAGTGTGGCAATCTGGCGAGATGTCTCGTTCATCTCCCTCAGAGAACCAGGGTTGCCCTCGGTGACCTATAGTTCTCTTTCGGTTGAATCACTCAACATCTTACTATGGGTATTGAAAAACTCCTGATTGCGTTGCCAGTTACCTAGAATGCACAAGCAAAAGCCTGGCCGCAGCACAGACCCTTCCTGCCGATGCCCAGAGCTGTTGAAGGCGGAGAGGCAGCGTCCATCAACAGCGATAAGCGACACGGCTCGCCCAACAGCCGCCCAAGGGCCCAGGGGCCAGGGGCCAGGGGCAAGAGCTGCACCCGAAGGGTGCACTTGGAAGAGCAGGGGAGGCAAGCACCTAATACCTCCAGACAGACACCAACCATGGGGAAAGTTGATACCAGTACCAACCTAGGGGTTAGGCAGGCACTTGACACCATCATTAGAGCAGGCACACCGCCCAGACTCGGCCTACCGGTGTCAATAAAGTGTTTAGAGGGCAGATCCCGGCAACGCTAGCGGGGGAACAAGAAAGAGGCGCAGTCTTCGTTCCGAACCCGGAGGGGGAAGAGGGGTTAAGCACGGGGCGCACAAAGGCAGTGTCCAGACATCCAATACCACGGAAAGCACACAGTGGAGGGAACTCAGGGCACGGAAACCACCCGTCTGAGTGTAACCGATGTGCAAGTGGAGCCCACAGAGGTATAGCGAGGCCCCCAATATCAAGAGGTATTCCCCAATGGAAAACCAGGCCTTGGCACAAGGGGGAATATCCAGCATGTTCAGTACACAACACCTGCAGGTGCAACTGAGAGGCACCATGCCCAAGACCGCCAGGCAAGCTTGAGCTGCCATGCGATCTTGCTGGCAGAAAAGACCCAGTCATTCTCCAGCAGGGCCGCAGGTCCAAGTTGCGGACGGAGAACCGAGTAGCAACCACCACCACAGCGAGCCGGCCAAGAAAGCCCCGATAGACACATGTTTGGAGGGCACTCGCTCTGGTTCCCAGTGAGACATCAAAGACGCACTTCCCCTCGATGAGGCAGCCTGGTCGNGCAGGGGCCTGAGATACTTCATTGGAGAAGTATGGTCTAGCTAACCACGGGACAGCGCTCCAGGCAGCACAAATGACACTCGCGCTCCTGCTGAGCGCATGAGACGCGCACAAGTAAGGGGTGACCGACCCAAGGGAGACACGGGTAATGCGTCCTACTAGGAGAGGCGAGGATTTCAGGTGGCCTTGCCAGGATCAGTCTTGTGTTCCACAAAAACTTGTGCCCGAGCGGTCAACCACCATTAGCGGAGGTCGGGTGCGCAAAGGGGACAGCACAGTGGCTGGAGAGGGCAGCCAGGGGAGGATGTTCATATCTTCGAATGTCCCAGGCTGACAAGCCAGAGCAGTTATGTGATTAGCTAAATTAAACATATTTAATGTCAAGTCCAGAGCGAATAACGCAAATTCATGATTCAAAGCTTGTTTCTGGTGTTCACGCACCTTCTGTTTAACAGCAATATCGAGAGAACCATGAATTGCTGTTATTAGCATATTATTACCACACTGTCATCGTATTATTAGCATGTCATAACCTTGGGGTCCATTGACATTAAGTTAGCTTATGTGTCATTGCTGAACATTTTAATATCTGTATCACTTCATCATCTATGGAAACATATTTGAGGAGAGTGAACAATTATTTCCACCAAATTTGCAATTTGCAAATTTCTAGGGTCTTTTTGGACACACCCATGTCATCATTTTAAGTAGTAAATCAAGTATATTTGATTGCAGGCCTATTGGTCTTAATGACATACATGCCAAATTTCATGTGTCCATCATAAATTGCCTGGATAATTCTGTGCAATAAATCATTGTCTAGGGTCTTTTTTGGCAGCCATCTTAGAAAATGTGACCAATTGGGTAAACTTGATTGCACTGGTCTTAAGGGCATTAATGTTGAATTTCATTTATCATAATTAGCTCAATTCTATGCAATAAATCTATTTCTGGGGTGATTTTGGCGGCCATCTTGGAAAATGGCCACCATTTCAAGTGGCTAATCAGGTAGATTTGATCATATTGGTTTTAAGCACATAAATGTTGAATTTCATGCTTGTATTCTAAACTTTCTAGGTCAATTTTATGCAATAAATCAATTTCTGGGGCCTTTTTTTGGTGGCCATCTTGGAAAATGGCCACCATTTCAAGTGGCAAATCAGGTAGATTTGATCGTATTGGTCTTAAGCACATACATGTTGAATTTCATGCTTGTATCATAATTTTCTAGGTCAATTCTATGCAACAAATCAATTTCTGAGGTCTTTTTTGGCGGCCATCTTGGATATGGCCACCATTTCAAGTGGCCAATCAGGTAGATTTGATCGTATTGGTCTTAAACACATACATGTTGAATTTCATGCTTGTATCATAATTTTCAAGGTCAATTATATGCAATAAATCAATTTCTGGAGCCTTTTTGTGCGGCCATATTGGAAAATGGCCACCATTTCAAGTGGCCAATCAGGTAGGTTTGATTGTATTGGTCTTAAGCACATACCTGCCAAGTTTCATGCTTGTATCACAATTTGCACGATTCAAGCCAAATTGGCCTTGTAGCCGCTCTACTAGTACTGTTTCTTTCCGGTCTGGTTGGGGTCTTTGAAGTTCTTTGAACACAAATGTAAGTACAAGGCGGTGCCAATAAATAAAATCATGGCTTACCAGAGGCTGTGACCACCAGTTGACTACAACACCTCTCCAAAATTCCTCTGGAAATGCCCATCCAATTCGTTGTCAAAACTTCCCAAACTGTTTAGCCCATATAGTTCACATCAGCTAGTTTGATATTTGCTCACGGGCATTTTCTATGATGCTCAATGTTCCTCCGTAGCACTAATCCTACAGTGAAAGAGAGTCAGCGCGGGCAATCTTAGCTGCACCTGATAGTTTTTTGACTACAGATACACGCTTCAGTGCTATGTATGCACCGGGACCTTGCATCGCAAAGCGATGTGTTTCAGAACATGTTTTATTATTGTTTTAAAAAAAAATAAATAAAAATAAAATAAAATAAATTCTGGTTTTTTTTCCATGGCCCTCCCCCTAACTCCGATTTTTTTTGCCATGGCCCTCCCCTCCACCTCATTTTTTTTCATCATGGCCCTCCCCCCCCTACGCACCAGCCCTCCCCCCCCGGTAAATTACGAACAGTCTCTAAGGCTGGTATCCAGGCATCCAACTAAGGGTTTTGAAAAATGTTAAATAGAACCATTTTCCTATTCTCACAATCAAATGAAGAAGCCACAGTCTCTCACATCACAAAGACACGACCCTTGAGGACGTTCACCTTGGTCACATCTTTGTGGCCCACCCGGTACGAAGGTCACAGACATGCGTTTGGCATTTGAAAAATCTTGTCTGGCTCCACCAATTACACAAACTCCATGGAATACATCAACAGTATTGTGAAACGAGTTGCAGGTAAGTGTCAGGTTGGACTAATCTTCTCTAATACTACTTTACTAATAACTTAAAACTTAATAACTTAACTACAATTTCACCTTATTACTCACATTATCTCTGCAATGACTCAAGATCCAAACGGAATGACCCATCATGCATTGCATGTTCTAAGCACTGAGTGAGGACCCAGCTTTCCCACCTCAGACTAGCGTTATCAAACATCAAACACCTTTAGTCGGGTCATGGTGGTCAAAACAGTTAAGCTGTAAAGCAATCGACCGGGCCTCTTCATGTCTTCAAACACCAGAAATAGCCTTAGTCCAGCTCAACTCTTTTGACAAACATCACTTCCAGCAACGACGTGCATCCTCTTACCTGTCAGTCACTTCTCCATTGACCATGGAGCCAGCTCTCTGTAAGCTTATTCAACGACCCTATATAGTCAACAACCCATATACTCTACTCACAATCCACTTTGAAATGTGAAGAAGCTACACACAAAAATAACTGACTGATGCACGACGCGTGGCGTGAGAAAAATATATATTTTCTTTCTTTTTTTTATCCTCCTCGTGCTTCCTATAAATATGTCAGCCAGGGACCTGAGGCATGAGCGAGGGAGTACAGCAGATGTCGGATGCCACATGGGGACTCCGAGCAGCAGATGGTCCAAGGGGACTGCAAGCTCTTGGGTGAAGACACAACGCAAGGACTTGAGCGGATGCATGCAAGATTTAAATAAAAAAAACCACGCCACGCGGAATATGTCAGTGGATGACGACGCAACCATTGGAACCGACAGTGACGGGCCCTAGCTTATGGGCATTGCGTTGCATCAATTAAAACTCCACCACAACCACGTACAGCAACAACATCATCTTCAGAAACATTATACATTTCAGAAAATATACACCAAAATTCTGAGTCTGATAGGACTCGAAAGTTGCAGGCATTCTCTGAAGGACTTCAACAACTAGTAATATAGCTATTTAATTCGATAAAATCCAGAAATTATGACACATCTGCGAGATTGAGGCAAATAAGAGCAAGTCTGATGGAACACACATGGCTTCATAAAGCTGTCTAGCTCCATACGGCACCACCATAGACAAGTCAGTTCTGTGAGGAGCTTCCTTGTTTGAAATGAGGAGAAGCATCCCTAATACAAAGAGGTAGGGTTAGATGTTACATTTACAAGGTGCTGCCGTCTATTCAGATAGCTTACAGCTTCATCGCTTTCAGGCTGTACCAGATATGTAATCCGACCGAAACACATGAAAATAACACATCAATTAGGAAACCATATGGTCCATTATTCTAACAGTGTCTTTTTCTGTTGTCTACACAGTAAATAAATTCCAAACCAGACAAACAACCAAAAAAACCCTGTTAAGCAGCCACCTGCCCGAGCAAAGTGCCATATTGGAAGGCCTAATTGTGCTAAAAAAAAAAATCCAAGCCAATCTTGTTACCACAGTAACAGAAATAACAAATGAAAACTTCACCCGCAATGCACCTTGTCAGCACAACTCCAACCCACTTACCGTACTCTACTAATAATAAGATTAATCTTGACAAAAGCTTGACCGCCCCACTGTCTGTTGCGTGCTCAGCACTCTAGCAGCTAGTCTGCTTGTAGAGTTCTGGTCATGGAACACTCAGCCTTGGTTTGCAGGTGTTCTTCTAATACTGTCAGCATGATGTAGGGAAAAAACAGCATCCAGGCCGGCTGTCAACTTATCTCAGCTAGTAAACAGTGGCTTATCAGCCAACCACTCTACACACAGATATAACCCCATAAACAGTCCATACAAGCCTGGCCATACATGCATCATGGGCCTTCAAGTCCATGACTTACCTCGTGAAATCCTGACCCAAAACCAAGCTAATCCTGTACTCCTTTCTTGTTCTGAAGATCCTCTGGGGAAGCATGCTACTAGACTAGGTCTTAGATGTTTTGAGCCCTTCAGATCAGGTGACTGACTACTAGCCTTCTTGGTGGGTGGGGAGGGTGTGTGTGTGTGTGTGTGTGTGTGTGTTCTCTGGGTGGGTGGGTGGGTGGGTAGGTGGGTGTGTGTGTGGAGGAGGATTCCAGTTAATAAGCCACTAAAGTGGCGACTTACTACAGGGGAAAAAGTCCAGCAGAGTTGTGTGTGCGTGTGTGCGTGTGTGTGTGTCTGTGTGTGTGTGTCTGTGTGAGCAAGCATCTGGACCGGTCAGCCAAGGGGTCAGGCAGTGTAGGTGATTACGCAAGACTGATACCTTTCCTCTGTCTACTCTAAAGAATGACTAAATTAAGATGTGATGAGTGGATGGAAACGCAGGGGGGGGGGGTAGGTGCACGAGTACCACTGCCATCCCACCACACAACACCACATCAGGTGCTTGAGGAACCTCACAAGAGGACAAAGTCACATGTGTCACCCAACATCTTTTTTGTCTTTCTTTCTTTTCTACTCTCTTTTTGTGTGTGACAGAGTGCAGGAATGCACATGAGGAGGGAGGGAGGAAGAGGGAGAGAGAGAGAGCTAGAGCATTAAACGCAGTGTGAGCAGACCGCTAAGCAGGGAGATTTTCAACGCCTGTCAGACCCATTCCCCCTTCATGTCTCCAAAACGCACACTGAAGGGGCTGGAGATGCTGTTCATTCATTCAGATACACAGATGCACACACACACACACACACACGCCTATTTAAAATGACTAAACTCAAATGGAATCAAAAAGGGCTGAATCAAAAGGTTAAGGGTTGAATCAAAGGGTTAAAATCAAAAGGTTAAATGACATATCTGCTGGATTGAGGATTTTGACTAACACTGATAGAGACACAGAGGGAGACAAATACAATTGTCTGCCCGTTTTCTCTACTAACTGATTACCAAGACCTGACCATGGAACTTTGTGATTTATCTATGGTAGATTGAGTTATTCCCTAAACCAGTGTTTCCCAACCTTTTTTGTCTTGTGTACCCCCAAGCCTTTTCAGTGCGCCGTGAGTACCCCCTAAGTCAAGTTCTGTATCGCTTTCTCTATCCCAATGTAACTAAGCTTTGTTCAAATTACATTTTTCCAAGTACCCCCTGCAGTGTGCTTGAGTACCCCTAGTGGTACACGTACCCCTGGTTGGGAAACACTGGTCTAAAGCTCTCGCCATTGTTATTACACAATATTATTTGTGTGGTGACCATTTGTTTTAGGACATCGTTATATGGAGTGAATAAAGGCAATATGTGAGGTGTGTGGGGAGGCTGTGCCGTCAAATACTGTTCAAACTGACAGTGTCAGAGGAAATTGAGATTAATGCTATATCATTAGACAAGTGAAAATACTGCATGTGACCTTTCTTGGTATATTGGTAACGCCTTAGTAGTGTTTCCAGTTGTCCTGGTTTTTAGTCTGCCCTGTCCCGGTGGGTGTCTTTTCCCTGGGCATTACATTAAGGGATAGGATCAAGTAAGGGGAACTCGTACACCTTGTATGCCGATGCAATAGTGTCCTTTTACTGCATGTTTCCAAAATAAAAAAGTGCTACCCAAGTGAACTTTGCAAACGTTTCACTTGGGTAGCACTTTTTTATTTTCGAAACATGCAATAAAAGGACACTATCGCATCGGCATACAAGGTGTGCGAGTTCCCCTTACCTGATCCTATAGTTTACCTGTTGGAACCTGCGCACCCACCCGGCATCAAGAGAAAAGGCGCGGTACCTCCCTTTGAAATAACATTACATTAAGGGAGCCATTGCTCACAAGCAAAAAGGTTGATTATTTGGTGATGTTTGTCAGAGGTGGAAATCCTTCTTATACATTCAGAAGTTGTAGGCCATTTACAATTATAGGCCTTCTCTGGGTTGAAGCTTATACCACCTAGTTATTCCTTGGGATTGTCCCCGTTTATAACACTCTGTCCAGGGAAAAAATATAAATCTTCCAGGAACACCAAATGAATGGCTCGATTGCTTACAAGAAACAGGGAATATTGGGTTGTTGAAATGACCACTTATTCTTGAGAAACAGAGGTGGCAACCTACTTTAAACAGTGAGTTTTATCAGAGATTCTTTAAGTATAGAGATATGCCAACATAATAGGTTTCTATGGGCACCTACTGTGACCAGGTTCCGGTCTGCCTAAAGGGGCGTGTCATAATGCTCCTAGCATTGAATAGAACAGTCCTCAGGTCTGCCTAGGTCTGCCTAAAGGGGGATTTCCCCCCCAATAATAGAACCCGGAAACAATGGGCCAATGGAACCTCTCTCTCTCTACTCTCTCTGGTTTTATTCAGTTCAAAAGTGCTGCAAGTGTGGCAGCTAAGAAAATGGGTATGATTAAGTAAGCAAATTTGGCCAAATACAAAAAAAAGAAACAGAAAAGGAAATATGACATTCCATTTTATTCATCACCATTGCATCATTGGCCTAAATTAATGACCCACTCAGTTATATTTTCCCCACTGAACGTTGTTCGTAATGATCCATGTACAGAAAGTCTGAATGAAAATTCTCAATAAAATTTGAAGCAGCTCTGTCCGTGCGTCGGCCACAATCAGAACATTGTTCCTTTATCACTAACCAACCGGATTCCAACTAGGCCTTGGACGATTGATGACATCAAAAGTCTTCACAGCTCACTGATCATGACGCAGTGTTGGCGCGAAGCTCGTAACAGGGGAACGATACATTTTACCAGTGCTGCAATGCCCATTAACTGCAGTCGCCATTGTAATTGTGACAAAGCGAATTGCACAACATCAAATAGGAAGTGCAGCATTCCCTAATGTTGCAAGAGCAACGGCAACTGCCTAGTCGTCATCCTACTTAATCACTTCACTGTGATGACCACTGCAGCACTTGTAGCAGATTCATGGCTCCTGCTGTGACAGCGTTCCGAAACAGCATCTCCAGGCGTCACTTGGCTTTCACCAGGCGCTTTGTGCGTACTGGGGACAGGGTAGCCAGACAACAGTCGATGATGACAACCTGGTCATTTTGCTGCACAAGGGTAGGGAGGGGGTGCCGAAGCCAATCGTGACATGTCGCGACAACATTAGCTTATCGCTTTACCTACACAGAGGGCTCGCAGCGTGAGCCTACCCAGGCTTAACTACCAAGCCGCCCCACATGATAAAAATCAGCCCTCGAGGAGCGCACAATAATAACAAACACGGCACTGACGGTAGGCATAAACCAGTCGCTGTATACTACTTCAAAGGTCGGAGTACAAAAGTTCCACACGTGGCGTGCATAACAGATAAAGGTGGGCGGATGAACGACTAATGGAAAACCCACCGCATGTGGACGACCAGCGAAATGTTCACGAAAGCATGGTGTTACGCAGAACATTGAATACTGCCCTAACAGTAAATACACACCTCAGGCTGCCTGACAGGCATTGCAAAAGTGTTTAGACAGGTCTTGACTACTGATCGCTGAAATCAAACCACAATGAAGACAACAGATCCGACTCAAATCGTAGCCAGTAGCAAGCGGGCTAACTGCTAATCTTCGTAGATTTACCCATACAAAGGCTGTCTTTCCTCGCTAGCTACGTTAGCCAAACTGGAGCGTATCCCTCTGGATATCCGCAAAAGTCCCTGCTTCGCTTTGACACGAACCATTAGCAGCCCTGTTTCTATAGCCAAATCAAAAAAATAATAGCCAACAACAGATCATAGCCATCACCGGAGACCACAATAACTAGAAGTAAATCACACAGCACTAGCTGGCTAAAGTTAGCTTTCCTCTTGATTCCAAACCACACTTTGCAGGAAATAGTCTGATTAGCTGAAGCTAAGAGAAGCTAAGACACGTCGCCGTAAAACACAAAACTATACTTTTATTAATCGTTCCTAACTTCACATTACAATCTGCACTAGCGACACCTTGTTAACACTGCTCGGGTCCATGTTGTGGGAGTGTATGAAACCAAATCGGGTTTTTTATATAGTTACCTCACTCGAGTGCCGTGTGCATCTCCTCTCCGCTCGGTACCAAAAAAATCCACTCCGTCAGACAACCACGCACAAAAGGCCAATGAGTATGCGGAAGTGGTATTCACTATCAAGCTACGCCTTCGTAGGCCTGTGTGTACCAATGGTATGTACGCAGGGGAGAACTGTTTTGCGGACGTGTTGCAGTGTGCAAAAGTTAAGGCCTTTAAGCCTACTAAAGCATTTGTTGGCTATTTGTTGGGAACTTTAATTATTCTAGTTTTATGCATTTTGTCTGTGCATTTAATCGATACACTTTCTCAGATCTTATATGCTTTTAAAATCTGTATGAAAAAAGGCAATTAAGGCTACAAAATCATAGGCCTATTCCCTTTACCAAGTGGGAAATAATGAGCGTTCAACCTACTTTTGTGATATAACCAGTGTCCATAAACAACAAGTAACAGCATATCACATTGGCAATTTACAAGCTGTTTACATTTTGTTGAATGCTTCCTCTGTCCCGTCCTCCTATGCAAAGGCTCATTCATGATTATATGCTCCACTGGTTTAATCATGCAGAGCTTTTCGAGCAAGTCTGTGAATTAGGCCTATGTTAATTGTCACACTCATACACACCACACACAAACACAGAAGCACACACACACACACAAGTTGTAGGCACCAGTAAAACCTCATACACACACACACACACACACACACACACACACACTCACACACACACACACTCACACACACACACACACACACACACACACACACACACACACACACGCACACACACACACACACACACACACACACACACACACACACACACACACACACACACACACACACACACACACACACACACACAAACACACGTGTACACAGCAGACATGCATCAGGACTGGAAACTGAAAAATGCAAACATTTTCTGGAGCATCCTCTCCGCAGCTGTGTGATTTTTGTGGACTAGTTGCACTATCTTGTTCACTTCAGTTGTCCTTCCCTGTGAATTCCTGCTATTGTACTTTGTATAGCAGATGTTATGAAAGGCCCCTGTAAACCTGTGTCCATTGTCCATTTGTTTTTCATGGAATTTAGTAAGCCGTTTTTGACTGCTCCACAGTCCTATAGCACAGTAGTGGCAGGTTGGCTGGAAAAATATAGCGAAAAAAAATGAATAATTTAATAAATAGAATAATACAAGTAGCCAAACTGAACCAAAAACCACCCCAGTGGAAACATGTTCTTCTTTACAATGTGTATATAGGACCTACTGTATGTACAATGCTTTCTGTGGTACATGAATGGGTTTAGGAATGCACCAACTTCATCAAGTTGTGAAACCGGGTGCACAGACAAAAATAGTGTGGCACGACTCATGTCACGGGGGGCTTGGCTGGAAGCTATATATGGGGGGCCTGGTAAAGTCAGGGAACCCCAGCCATAGCACGTGTCTTGTGGAGGTAGTGACTAGGCTAGCAGCAGTTGTAAAGCACTCTGCGCTATTCTGGGTCTACATGACATTCACCTTGAGCCGGGCAATGAAAGATACCTAACGACCAGTTGAGCTTTGGCTTACATGGGCGTGCCTCAACCCCTTATCATATTTACAGTAATAGCATGGTGGTGGGTTGTTGAGGTCTCCCATGCACTGTGGTGTGAAGAACTGAAATTCAATCCTATTACAGCAGGCCTATATAAATATTCATAGTGATCAACAACATTAACTAATATGTTAAGTCACTGAGTCTGGATACTCCAGAATATTTAATTTTCACCCAACAAATTGGGTTTTGGGATGCTTACGCACCAGAAATCTTAAGCAATATTTGCAGTTTACTGAATAAACAAATAGAAATGAAAAGGTTTTTTTTTTAGAGCAACTAAGCAATGTTGTAATACTCTACTGACCTAAATGGATTCACCAACATAAAAGACAACAGATCACTAAAATGTCTTATTCTCAAGTTTTTTTTTAATTGTGATTGTCAGAAAGAGGCAACAGAATTGCGTTTGGAGCACACCACAGTCCGGGGCGCTGCGTCTCCGCTTGCCCCCATCTTTTATTTTCATTTGTTGCTTCATCTCCCATTTATTTTCAACAACCATGCACAGAACACACAACAGAGAACATGCTCAGATTGTCACGGATGAGTCGTTACATTGACATTTATTGTCATGCCATTTCAAAGATATGCATAACAGCTAATAAGTGCAGATTACAGTTTCACAATTTCGGGAATGATATAACACATAGGCCTAATCCTCATATCACACTCACAGCACATGGAAGTGGTCTACTGAAGAGGTTGTGAAAGTGCACGTCTCCTTTGTCCTCTCACTCTCACTTCTGCTGTCAAACCTTGTGCTTGAAACCTCAAATCTTCAAAATATGCCTCCATCAGCAAACACTACTGTACCGTTTGGACTTTATTACCTTGGTCAGCATCTATTGAAATTCAGCCAAGTTTCAGCCAACACTCTTGTATCTGCTTTCCAGTATAGCCCGCTAAAGGAGGGAGCATAGGCCTATGTTCTCTGGGTCCTATGTTCCCCGGTCTTTGTATGGGACTGGAGAACATAGGACCGTTTTTCTAAAAAAGGGTTCTATCATGTGCCCCGCATTATAAGTTTCCGAGTTTTCAAATTGTGCCCTCCCCAAAACCATCCCTAAACCTAACCCTAACCTGTCAGTAATGCAATGTTTCTGAGTTGTAAAGTTGTACCCTGACCAAAACTATGCCTTAACCTAACCTGTCAGAGGTGCAACAACAACCTGCACTTTGCCATTCGGCAGCAGTCTACTTGGAAGCAGCGGGGAAAATAGAACCCTTTTTTGAAAAAATAGTCCTATAGAAACATATATGTTCCCCGGTTGCAGGGAACATGGGACCCGGGAACATAGGACCCCATAGGGATGACCCCGTTGAGGAGCGTTTTCCGATGTGTGCAGGGGTGTCTGTGTGTGAATGAGAGAGCTGTGAGAGATCACCCATTAGCCATAAATTGATCTAAGGGACTGTTCGTAATTTACCGGGGGGGGAGGGCTGGTGCGTAGGGGGGGGAGGGCCATGATGAAAAAAAATGAGGTGGAGGGGAGGGCCATGGCAAAAAAAATCGGAGTTAGGGGGAGGGCCATGGAAAAAAAACCCGAATTTATTTTATTTTATTTTTATTTATTTTTTTAAACAATAATAAAACATGTTCTGAAACACATCGCTTTGCGATGCAAGGTCCCGGTGCATACATAGCACTGAAGCGTGTATCTGTAGTCAAAAAACTATCAGGTGCAGCTAAGATTGCCCGCGCTGACTCTCTTTCACTGTAGGATTGCTAGTGCTACGGAGGAACATTGAGCATCATAGAAAATGCCCGTGAGCAAATATCAAACTAGCTGATGTGAACTATATGGGCTAAACAGTTTGGGAAGTTTTGACAACGAATTGGATGGGCATTTCCAGAGGAATTTTGGAGAGGTGTTGTAGTCAACTGGTGGTCACAGCCTCTGGTAAGCCATGATTTTATTTATTGGCACCGCCGTGTGCTTACATTTGTGTTCAAAGAACTTCAAAGACCCCAACCAGACCGGAAAGAACAGTACTAGTAGAGCGGCTACAAGGTCAATTTGGCTTGAATCGTGCAAATTATGATACAAGTATGAAACTTGGCAGGTATGTGCTTAAGACCAATACAATCAAATCTACTTGATTGGTCACTTGAAATGGCAGCCATTTTCCAAGATGGCCGCCAAAAAAGGCTCCTGAAATTGATTTATTGCATAGAATTGACCTTGAAAATTATGATACAAGCATGAAATTCAACATGTATGTGTTTAAGACCAATACGATCAAATCTACCTGATTGGCCACTTGAAATGGTGGCCATTTTCCAAGATGGCCGCCAAAAAAGACCTCAGAAATTGATTTATTGCATAGAATTGGCGTTGAAAATTATGATACAAGCATGAAATTCAACATGTATGTGCTTATGACCAATACGATAAAATCTACCTGATTTGCCACTTGAAATGGTGGCCATTTTCCAAGATGGCCGCCAAAAAAGGTTCCAGAAATTGATTTATTGCATGGAATTGACCTAGAAAATTACGATACAAGCATGAAATTCAACATTTATGTGCTTAATACCAATATGATCAAATCTACCTGATTAGCCACTTGAAATGGTGGCCATTTTCCAAGATGGCCGCCAAAATGACCCCAGAAATAGATTTCTTGCATAGAATTGACCTATCAAATTATGATAAAAGCATGAAATTCAACATTAATGCCATTAAGACCAGTGCAATCAAATGTACCCAATTGGTCACATTTTCTAAGATGGCTGCCAAAAAAGACCCTAGACAATGATTTATTGCACAGAATTATCCAAGCAATTTATGATGGACATGAAATTTGGCATGTATGTGATTAAGACCAATAGGCCTACAATCAAATATACTTGATTTACTACTTAAAATGTGATGACGATGTGTCCAAAAAGACCCTAGAAATTTGCAAATTGCAAATTTGGTGGAAATAATTGTTCACTCTCCTCAAATATGTTTCCATAGATGATGAAGTGATACAGATATTAAAATGTTCAGCAATGACACATAAGCTAACTTAATGTCAATGGACCCCAAGGTTATGACATGCTAATAATACGATGACAGTGTGGTAATAATATGCTAATAACAGCAATTCATGGTTCTCTCGATATTGCTGTTAAACAGAAGGTGCGTGAACACCAGAAACAAGCTTTGAATCATGAATTTGCGTTATTCGCTCTGGACTTGACATTAAACATGTTTAATTTAGCTAATCACATAACTGCTCTGGCTTGTCAGACTGGGACATTCGAAGAGATGAACATCCTCCCCTGGCTGCCCTCTCCAGCCACTGTGCTGTCCCCTTTGCGCACCCGACCTCCGCTAATGGTGGTTGACGTTCGGGCACAAGTTCTGTGGAACACAAGACTGATCGTGGCAAGGCCACCTGAATCCTCGCCTCTCCTAATAGGACGCATTACCCGTGTCTCCCTTGGGTCGGTCACCCCTTACTTGTGCGCGTCTCATGCGCTCAGCAGGAGCGCGAGTGTCAGTTGTGCTGCCTGGAGCGCTGTCCCGTAGTTAGCTAGATCATACTTCTCCAATGAAGTATCTCAGGCCCCTGCTCGACCAGGCTGCCTCATCGAGGGGAAGTGCGTCTTTGATGTCTCACTGGGAACCAGAGCGTGTGCCCTCTAACAGGTGTCTATCAGGGCTTTCTTGGCTGGCTCGTTGTGGTGGTGGTTGCTACTCGGTTCTCCGTCTGCGACTTGGACCTGCGGCCCTGCTGGAGAATGACTGGGTCTTTTCTGCCAGCAAGATCGCATGGCAGCTCAAGCTTGCCTGGCGGTCTTGGGCATGGTGCCTCTCAGTTGCACCTGCAGGTGTTGTGTACTGAACATGCTGGATATTCCCCCTTGTGCCAAGGCCTGGTTTTCCATTGGGGAATACCTCTTGATATTGGGGGCCTCGCTATACCTCTGTGGGCTCCACTTGCACATCGGTTACACTCAGACGGGTGGTTTCCGTGCCCTGAGTTCCCTCCACTGTGTGCTTTCCGTGGTATTGGATGTCTGGACGCTGCCTTTGTGCGCCCCGTGCTTAACCCCTCTTCCCCCTCTGGGTTCAGAACGAAGACTGCGCCTCTTTCTTGTTCCCCCGCTAGCGTTGCCGGGATCTGCCCTCTAAACACTTTATTGACACCGGTAGGCCGAGTCTGGGCGGTGTGCCTGCTCTAATGATGGTGTCAAGTGCCTGCCTAACCCCTAGGTTGGTACTGGTATCAACTTTCCCCATGGTTAGTGTCTGTCTGGAGGGATTAGGGGCTTGCCTCCCCTGCTCGTCCAAGTGCATCCTTTGGGTGCAGCTCTTGCCTCTGGCCCCTGGGCCCTTGGGCCCTTGGGTGGCTGTTGGGCGAGCCGTGTCGCTTATCGCCGTTGATGGACGCTGCCTCTCCGCCTTCAACAGCTCTGGGCATCGGCAGGAAGGGTCTGTGCTGCGGCCAGGCTTTTGCTTGCGCATTCTAGGTAACTGGCAACGCAATCAGGAGTTTTTCAATACCCATAGTAAGATGTTGAGTGATTCAACCGAAAGAGAACTATAGGTCACCGAGGGCAACCCTGGTTCTCTGAGGGAGATGAACGAGACATCTCGCCAGATTGCCACACTCACCCACAAGCTCAAAGGTTAGTTGTCTCAGATTGAAGATCAGAGCCCGGCACACCTGGGCTTTGTCCCCGAGGGGACGGGATCCCCATCTGCGCAGCTCATTGGTCTGACGGCATGATTGAAAGCAAGTTTTGGCAAATGGCCACGCAAAGGGCGTTACCCATAGTGAGATGTCTCGTTCATATCCCTCAGAGAACCGGGGTTACCCTTGGTAACCTATAGTTATGTGCCTTTCTGCTTGATTATGTTTCCTTCTATGATGAATTCATTGGAAATTCAAACATAGTGATTGTTTATTTGGGCCACATCTGGTAGATTAATTGCAATTAATGAAGTTCTAGTGTCCTCTTTGATGGCCATCTTTAAAAATGGCTGCCATATTACATTTTCAAGTTGCAAATGAGGGGGATTTGATTATATTGCTCTTAAGCACAAACACACAAATTTACATACTTGTATCATCATTTTCTTGCTCACTTCTGGGCTAAATTCATGCTTGTATAATAACTTGCTTGATCAATCCTGTGCAAAAAAAAAAACATTTCTATGGTATTTTTTGTCAGCCATCTTGGAAAATGGCAGTCATTTAAACTGGGAAATCCCTTAGAATGTATTGTGTTGGTCTTAAGCACATAATGGTCAAATTTCTTGATTGTATCATAATTTCCTTTCTCAATTCTGTGCAACAAATCAATTTCTGAGGTCTTTTTTGGCAGCCATCTTGGAAAATGGCCACCATTTCAAGTCGCCAATCAGGTAGATCTGATTGTATTGGTTGTAAGCACATAAATGTTGAATTTCATGCTTGTATCAAAAATTTCTAGGTCAATTTTATGCAATAAATAATTTTCTGGGGTCTTTTTTTGGTGGCCATCTTGGAAAATGGCCACCATTTCAAGTGGCCAATCAGGTAGATTTGATCGTATTGGTCGTAAGCACATACATATTGAATTGCATGCTTGTATCATAGTTTTCTAGGTCAATTCTATGCAATAAATCAATTTCTGGGGTCTTTTTTTACGGCCATCTTGGAAAATGGCCGCCATTTCAAGTGGCCAATCAGGTAGATTTGATCGTATTGGTCTTAAGCACATACATGTTGAATTTCATGCTTGTATCATAATTTTCTAGGTCAATTCTATGCAATAAATCAATTTCTGGGGTCTTTTTTGGCGGCCATCTTGGAAAATGGCCGCCATTTCAAGTGGCCAATCAGGTAGATTTGATCGAATGGGTCTTGAGCACATACCTGCCGAATTTCACGCTTGTATCATAATTTGCACGATTTTCCCTGTAGCCGCTCTACTATACCTAGGCCTAGACATTTGGCCTAGACGTACTTTGGTAGAACGGTGCAGTGACGCGAGTTTGTTTTGTTTAGCTTGTGGTGTCAAGGTAGTAATACAAATGGTATTAACGGCGATGTGTTGGCCATGCATCATAAGGTCTTGAAACCATTGGAGGAGCTAACTTGTTGTGAAGAGAAGTCTCATCACTTTGGTGAACAAAAACGGACCAACTAAGCAAGGAATTATGTACATTTAGGCTAAAGCGTGACGGGAGAAGGGAATGTCACCAAAGTTGTGCATCGTGTCAGGTAAGAAGTGACTTTTGTTTCTTGCTGTGGAGATTGGATTCGTAGAAGCGTGTATTGGTATGCTAGGTCTTGCCTGTTGCTGGTGAAGTAGTCTAGCTTAGCCTCGGAGTTGGCTATGGGGTGAATCTGAAGGAGAGCACAGCCGATGGTGTGTCTGGCTTGTCTATCATCACAGTTGTCAAAGTTGAATTGCCGCGGTGTGTAATGGCTGTGCTATTGTTGGATGTTTTGGAATGTTGTACTGGTTCTGTTTTGGCAATTTGTTCCTTTTGTCTCTTGCTGCTGATTTGACCTAGCCTAGAAATCTAGACGCCCCTAGTGGCCGCAAAATGAATTTTGCACAGCTTTGCTGTAGGGGTTTTTGGCGCGGCCAGGCTAGATTTGACCACCATAGCACCGCCACCACCTATTAGCGTCTTAATGGCCTACGTTAAATGCAAACTGAAGGTGGCTTTCTCACTCTCCCTGTATCAATAGCCAGCAATGGCTCGAGCTGCTTTGGCGCTTAGCCTACTTCTTGCTCCGATCACATCCCGAACTCTTTGGCCGTCAGAGTGTAATTACATTCGGGAAGGTAGAGCTATGCCTGTGTGTGTGCGTGCGTGCGTGCTTTTATGCGCGGTCTGGGAGACCGAGATGCACCTGATCCACAGTCGCAATTGCAAGAAAATCTAAATTATTTGAAAGCCCGGTCACCTCTCACGAGTGCATCGCATAGCCTAGTCAAAGCATTTCTTCTAATTTCACACATTGCACACTGCCCATGCTGAAGAGACAAACTGTCAAGGCAGCGCGATTTGCTCTTGAGCCCTCACCTCCACATCAGGTGCGCGTTTCACTTCCGCAAGAAGAACATTAATAGTGTCAAAGTGAGATGTTAAAGAAAAAAAAGTTAAATCTAGCCATCCTTGTTTAGGCTACATAAAACATGAGGAAGTTATTCAGATGTGATTCGCCATTCCTCACCCTAAAATTGATTAGAACGCAGGAAATAGCATCTAAAAAACAGATTTTTTTTCCACAGCACCCCCTGGTCAAAACCAGTTCCTGCGTCCCTGGCTTCGCTACTGTGCTGAACATGTAAAACGTACCTTGTGAAAGGCGCTGCTTGTCGAGCAGGGAAATATTGAAGCTACGGTGGGGAAACTCTCTCCACTTTGTAGTTTACAGTAGTAACAACTCGGACATTGGTATTGAAATGGAAGTTTTTTATTATCATTATTATTATTATTATTAGGCCTATTATTATTATTATTTTCACTTAACACGTAAAAAAAATAGTGAAGGCAATTTGTCTTGGTGACAGTGGAGTTAAAAGGCATCCCATGCAGCCGCAGAGGTAGATTCTTGCGGCTTCTCATAGGTAAGCTTATCCACTGATATCGATAGCACATAATAGTGCAGACAACCGCCCTTGATGTAGGCTACTCTGACTGTTCTCATGATGGTTGTTCATCTACCAATTTGAAATATATATATTTTTTTATCTGTAGGGGGAGGGCCATGGGAAAACAAAATTGAAGTGGGGGGAGGGCCATGGGGAAAAAATTTGAGGTGGAGGGGGGGGCCATGATTTTTTTTTTTGACCGGACTTCCAGCGCACCAGCCCTCCCCCCCCGGTAAATAACGTACAGTCCCTAATCAGGAGCGATGGATTTTTCATTTCTTGTAAATGTGTTGAGGCTGTCGAAAACAGAAATCTGTGCCTCATAGGCTGTTCTCCAAGCCTCGTGTGTTTGCAGCAAAACTGCTAGTACCGCCCAAATCAATACTTGTAGGAAGAGGGAGGACAAAGTGGTCCCGTTAAAAGGGGGGAGCTCTCCAGTAACTTTGACAGACCTCATAGTGTATCCTTTTTTTATTGGCACGTTTGTGTCACGGCATTCATTTTCAGGCCAGTGGCAGTTAATGTTGCCAAGTATGTGAAATGGCAACGTTTAGGCTACTTTATTTTATAGGCCTGTAAAGGTACAATGTATTGTATTTGTAATGAACCACACTGATCTGTACTGAACTGAATAATGCTGTATGAAAGACAGAGTAACAAGCTACTCTGTTCATGTTTTTCACATTACATGAAGTGGCTCTTTGATATGCAGAATGTTGAGAGAGAATGCAAGAAAATACAGATGTAGAGGCTTGATCTTTGTGAGACCTTGAGAAAATTCCTATTTCTTATGAAATCTCCGACCCAAAATAGCAGTTTGAATGTATTTTCCTTTTTACCTCCGCCAAGGAGATTATGTTTTTGGTCGTTACCTCCGCCAAGGAGGTTATGTTTTCGGTCGTGTTGGTTTGTCTGTCTGTCTGTCTGTCTGTCTGTCTGTCTGTCTGTCTGTTTGTCAGCAGGATAACTCAAAAACCTATGAACGGATTTGGATGAAACTTGGTGGAGCTGTTGGAAATGACCCAAGGAACAAGTGATTAAATTCTGGTGGTGATCCGGATCACAAACCGGAACCAGGACATTATTACCAAACCGTGATTTCTCTATACCGTTACACCCTTATCATTTTATCATTTCAAGCTGGACACATAAATGTCAATTTTGTTTTTCATTGCTTGATTGATTGAGCTAAATAAATGTTGTTTCTCTCATCAGCATGAGGAGAATAGCTCATGATCAAGTTCATTCAGAGTTGCGGGCAGCTTGTTCAGGTCTTTCGCCAGTGCAATTAACAAGCATGGCATTGTATTGCACTGCAGACAAGAGTAGCATTGTATGCATTGTGGAGCATGGCTTGTTCCTTCAGGACTGTATTACTGTGTGATTGTGGAACAACTCGGAAACACTATAATCGGTTTGACCACTACGGCCAAACTTGTTTTGTGTGTGTGTGTGTGTGTGTGTGTGTGTGCAGGCGCGGAGTGGCCATCGGGAAATCGGGGACTTGTCCCGGTGGGCCGCGGCCGCGAAATATATTGCAACGGCCGTATTACGTTCTCAGCCGGCCCTAAAGCCTTTGAGTGCATCATCTTCTCTGCTAGCCCGAAAGTGTTCCACTGTGACGGCTAATATGATATAGCTACAATTCAATTCTCTTCTTACCTGATGACTCAAGAGTATATATACCGTTTACCCGACCGCAATACCTCAGTGACGGTGTCAAACACTAAATTGGCCACACCCCTTCTCTACTGATAATGTTCATACACCGTAGATCGCGGAAGTTTACTAGATCTTAGTAACATAGTTTCGTTTTCAGTATTTCAAGAACCTGTGATATTTAGATTGGTTACCAAGGAACGGAAATATTAGTCAGTTGTGATTTATTTTCCGATTTCCACATGACTGTTACTGTTTACAGTCTGCCATTGCAGATTCACTTCTTCTGTGGTTATTGACTTGGGTTACGAACATACTCCACCAAGTGGTAAGGAAGTGAACTGCAGCTAAGCAGGAAAACACGCTGTACATGTTTTGATGGCATTGGTTTGGAACTAGAGGTATATCTCCTTACAGTCGAAATAATGTTATATCATATATATATTTATATATGGCACATTTAGGATGTAGCCTATGTAATGTCTGAAGAAATGGAACAAAATAATTACCATACAAGATTCTGATGTGAGCAGTGTTGGGTGTGTAGGGGAGCACGGGGCACAAACTAACGGGGGGCAAGATGTAACACAGACTTTTTATCAAGACGGACCAATCATTTTCTGCCTACTTTTGTAAACACGATTGTTTGAGTCAACAGAAGCCTTCGGAAAAATTTCAAACATTTCCGTTGAGATTTCACTGAGTTATTCCACAAAGTGTGTTTTAGCACCCTGAAAGTATTTTTTTCCACGCCGCTTGTTTTTTGTAAAGTGAAGCATGGGTACAAGCTACCAAAACTATTCCGATATTGCCGGATACTGTGTTTTCTCAGTTACAAAATGATACCATAATGAAGTTTGTTACTACTTCGTAGCCAGTGCTAGGTTGACAACAATCATAGCTGAGGCTAAGGGGGCTAGTTGTAACACGGTAAATCTCAGTGAAATTCTCATTCTTGTCAATGGGGAAATAAAGGTGAAATAAAATTGGCACACAAATGCAAATCTATCACATTTTATTTGAAGTATGGCTCTATTTATTTAAATATTATTCATAATAAGTGTTTATAAAAGTTATTATTAGGTTTTATCTGCCTACGCAACTGAATCCTCTTTTCTGATTGGCTGATGGGGTTGCAACTAATTCCCTATAACCTGTAAGGCGTCAAACGTGCGACTAAGTTAGGTTACTAATTCTAAACTGTAGGTTGCTATGGCCAAAAGCCAGTCGTTAGTTCTATCGCATTTGTTTATCAAGTCAAGAGTCAGTCGTTAATTCTATCGCATTTGGTTGTCAAGCCAAGAGCCAGTCGTCAGTTCTATCGCATTTGATTGTCAAGTCTGTCGCCCTAAAAGTTCTACTAGCCTACATGCATCTGACAGAGGCGCGCCTGATTACGTGCACACTAAATTTTTCTGCAGTTGGCATAATTCAGGTTACAAATTTACAGATAGGCCCAGCAATACATGGCAAAAATACCCTGTACCGAAATTCTAAGCACCTGCCTCGCCATCAATTGTATCGAAACGAGTCACCTCGTCATCTGCTCCACTCCCATGGTTTTTAAAATGTAGGCTATTTCCCGCTGCCTTCCCTTTGGTAGGCTATTGATCTGAAAACATCCTTTTAAAAAAAAAAATAGGCTACTCTCCTCTTGTGGGGAAGGAACACGTGTGAAAGGGGAAAGGGGAGAGTTATTAAAAATGACCCTAGCGTGGGGAATCTCTCTCTCTTTCTCTATCTCTCTCTCTTTTACGCACGAAGTTGACAGGTAGCCTGTGATGATCAGCAGGGGGAAATAGACACGTAATGCGACATGTGTCGATTCAGCATAGAAATGCTTCGCAAGTTTTTGTTTTTAAAATTCCATCCCACCGTGGTATATGGCCAAACGGAAATTAAATAATCACAGCGTCGGCAGGCTACCAAACGAAGATTCTAGGCGCGTCAAGTTGGACGCCCGCACAGCAACATTCTATCTTGATAGAACATGGTTCCTACAACTTTACAGACGATAATAGATTAAAAAGTACCCCACCATAACGGCAGATAAGCGGGATAACGGCCTTCGAGGTCGACCGGTTATAGAAATTAATGGCTTGGCGGAGGCAACTTTGTCTCCGCGCTGCGCGCGTCGCCAAACTTCGGAGCCGCCGCCTCGCCATTAATTTCGTATAACCTGTCACCTCGTCGGCCGTTATCCCTTACATACTGTGAGATTGGATTTTGTGATTTTTAATGACTAATACAATTAAAGCCTCTAAAGCCTATTTATTTATTTTTATTAGTGTGTTTGGTAAGAAAGTATCTTTAAGTATCGTAGATTTATAAACAAACACACTTGTGGTGAAATTATACTGAGTGAATTGTTTTAAATACATATTTTCAGCATGTGTTACAACTAATCCTCCCCCTGTTACAACTTACACTACCTGTGGGGTAAAATGTAACATTTTACATCCTCCACAAACAGTAAAAATGTAAAGCAATGGTAGGTTTTTATAACAAACCACCAGTGCTAATATGTAACAGAGATGTGTACGTTTCATGTGTTATAAAAAATAACAATGTAACTGCCTTATATGTGAAGATATCAGCTCAAAAGCAAAAACCGTTACTTTGTGCCCCCTTCTCCCCTAGCCTAAACTGTGGATTAAAATGTAATTGCAAGAAACAAAGACATTTGCTGCGACGAAGACAGCGTTTTAAGGTAGGCCTACATCGTTTGGCTATACATTTTGTTGACTTATAGTTGTGCTTTGAAGTAGCTAGGTTTGGCTTATTTGCTGCATGGTGGGTTTATTGCACAATGTAGACAGACTTTTTGTAAGCTATAGGCTACTATACTATATTTTGTGAGCCTACTCTTCTAAAAATCCCCACACTCAAAACGTTGTGCCCATGCTCATCCGTCTTCCTTAAACGATATTTCAATTTCAAACTGTCAAAATGACAGTGGAGTGCATATGGAACAGCAGCGTGATGTAGCCTAACCTAGTAGGCCTATGAATGCTTTGGACTGTGATGATGGCTCCAGTGGTGTAGTCTACTTTTTGAAGTGGGTATACTGTAGGCCTATATTTGAGCATTTTTTTATGTGTACTGTATATATTTGTGCTATTGTAAATAATGGATCAATCCATTTTAAGTGGGTATACTGCAATCCCTGAAATTTTGAAATGGGTGCGTATACCTGCGTTTTACATAGACTACACCACTGGCTGTGCATTTCATCAAGGTGTAGGCTAAATTCTCCAATTCAGGTTGATATTTTGACTACACTAATGTTCACATGTAGTACGACTGCAGATTTCGTGGCTTTTGTCTTTTTGGTTAGGAAACCATGTTGTTCGCTTTGTTTTTTAAAGAGGGCCGCCAAGGGGAAAATTCTCCCGGTGGGAAAAGGTGGGCCACTCCGCCCCTGTGTGTGTGTGTGTGTGTGTTGGGGGTGCGTGTTGTTGGGGGTGATGAAGATGATAGATCTATCTTGGTTGAAGATTTGTCAACCATTTAAAAAAAAAAAATCTGTGCAGACCACCACAGTCACAGAAGAAGAAAAAACACACAGTCCTTTGCAGAGGAGAGCCCATTGACATCACAGCCCTATCTGGGTTCTCATCAACATGGATATGCACATAGCCTAAGGAAATACATAAATAGAACTGATTAATAGTGTGATAATAGCTGAATATTTTTTAAAATCTGTGCTTCCTTTAGACTGTCATGGAGCAGAGATGTTATCGCCTGATTGGGCTGCAAAGAAGAAGCCAGCCTTCAAAGTGTTGGGAAAGGCATGAAGGATATAGAACAACTCCACCCAGGGCCGCTGACAGCTTTGGCCAGGCCCAGGACAAAGACATCAGAATGCCCCCCCCCCCCACCATAATGTAATGAGGACCCAATTTTGGGCCCCCTCTCTCTTTGACCCTGAGACAACTGACCCCCTCTGTCCCTCCCGTCGCCTTCCCTGACTCCACCAATACTCACTCCAAAGGAAAAGTATAATCAGAGCCGCTGACAGCTTTGGTCGGGCCCGAGACAAAGTCATCAACTTCATCCTATACTAACCCCCCAATGTATTGATGACCCAATTCTGGGCGCCCTCTCTGCCCGGGCCCAGGACAACTGACCCCTTTGTGCCCCCATGTAATGCATGCTAATGTGCATCATGTGTCCCATTGCTAGCTTGGTCTTATAGGCGACAATATGAGGATCCACCACCAGGTAAGGGGGTCATGGCCCCCCAGTTTGGCAACAATACATAACGCTCTACGAACAATATATGCTCGATGTAAATAAGTGCACCTACTTTGTGAAGAATTTTGCAGTGCAATTTTGCAGTGCAACAAGATTTCCAAAATGTAGATAGCAGATTTTAATTTACTGTTGAATTTACAATACAAATATAGGCTAGACTTACATCTACACACTATTTAAATTAGGGTGGTGCTAAAAAGAGGCTACACCCCCGGGACCCAACATTTACAGCTCTTTTGTTCAGTCTTATAAATAATACAACATTGTATTGCTTTGTTGTCAATTTGAATAAAAGGAGAGGAAATAACTTTACTGGACTTGCAAGCTTTCAGAGTCTAAGACCTTCAGCTTGCAAGTCCTGTTAAGCTATTTTGCACAAGAAAAGATCTGAAGCGTGCAGATTTTCTCCTTTTATGTAGAAATTTCCAGTAAATCCTGCACCTTCTCAACAGATGAGTGGTGACCCTTCACGACCTCACTTGTCAATTTGAATAAATTACTTTTGCACATGAATATAGCCTAAAAATTGGGAAACTACTTTCCTCTCCAAAGCACTATGCAGTGGGCTACTGAGCATTTTTTTTGTATCCATGCACGTTCACCATTACTGTAGTGCTACTTCAGTAAAAACAGCAGGTTGGGCAGTTTCCATAGGCCTTCATTTTGCTGTTGACAGGAACTCTCCAGTTTTATCTACTTCCTCTCTACCCTGCTAAGTTTTAAAACTGAAGCTAATTGCCTTTTAGAGAGATGGTACTATAGCTGTAGTTCATATTAAGTATACTGTAGTATCCTCATATTGGGTCTGGAATGGCCAAATTGAGACACGATTACTGATGGGGTGAACTCTGTTGAAGTTTGAAATGTGTGTCTGATTTTATTCAATCGCTAACATTTGGTCGTGGCATGTAGGCTATGGTAATCTGCTCGAATGTAGTCGTTCGTCCAGGCCCTCTCTCATCCCTCCCCCGTTCACTGATAAGTAGTTGTCTGGTTAGTCCGACTCAAGTTTCTTGAAATCATCATTGCTAACAGGTTAGCGACTTACTTGGTCCCCAGTAGGAATTTGCATTGCAACCAAGTAAGTTGCTACCTTACAGTAGTTAGTAGAAATGACGTTGAGATATGCACCCCAGATGTGGAGGTAAATGGATGGATGGCAAGGCCAGGCTATCCCATTCCTACTGTGCCAGATGTTTTCTATTCTATTCTTTACTTTGATGTCTGACTTTAGAATATAGGTTGAAGAGAAAGCATTTTTAAATCTTGGTTCTTGTGTCATCTTGTTGCTGGTTGTTTTTGGACTTCAGCTCCTCATGTCTTGTCATGAGATAGAAAGAAGTGAAAGTGTAGACTTGTTGCTTGTGGAAGTCCTTTAGTCCCTGGTTTCTTTTTAGAACTTATTTTACTCACTTCCTCTTAGCATTCCTTCAAAGGTATGGATACACTAACAGGATGCATGATCATTGCATGCATGCCATAGGTCGATGCATGACACTAAGCAAGGAAGCGTTTCAGGGTACCCACATAATGCTGCACACTTTCATTAGAATTTAAGGTTATAATCCAACCCCATTTAGATCTTTGGGTTGAAAATCCTACCCTACAAAGGCAAAGTGCAGCAACTACATATTTCGCCAAAACTGAGTTTAGACTGAAAAGGGTCGCCATGCTTCCTTTGTCTTGTGACAAGTTCTTATAGTCCAAATGTGTCCCGCTTTAGAGGTAGAGCTATGTCAAATTGGCTAAGGCTTTGAAGGCATTTTTCAGTTTCAATGTTGACGTTGTTATTGCACTTTGGCTTTGGGAAGCATATTGGTGACGACTTAATTCATTTTATACTAAAGGTCTTGGAACAGACCCCATCATGTTTTTACTGCTGTTTGTTTTTATTGCTGTTATTGTGTGTTTTTGCGGGGCACATAAAGCAGATGATTCGATCTAAGAGTTGGTGTGTATGCAATTTAGTGGCCTCTAGTGGTACAATAGAACAGTGTCGCCAAGAGTGGTCCATTGCAGGATGGTCCGTTGTGAACGGCCTACTTTCAACCTGCAAAATTGTGTCACTCATAGTGATAAAGTGATCAGTTCCTAACGAACAAGCATGAGCATGACTATGACTTCATCATAATCTGCTGTTTTATGTTTGCCATTGGACTCTTTCACTTGCATACCATGTATCGGTATGTTCACAGCAGGGTGTTGAATGCCATGCACCCAGGCACCTTTTTGAGCGCCTTCTCCTTTTTCCAGAAAAGGATCCGTCCAAGGCAAGCAGGCAGGCAGGCAGGCAGGCAGGCAGTGTGGCAGGCAGGGCAGACAGACAGGCAGGCAGGCAGGCAGGCAGGCAGGCAGGCAGGCGGGCAGGCAGGCAGGCAGTGTGGCAGGCAGGCAGGCAGGCAGAGAGACAAGCAGGCAGGCAGTCAGGCAGACAGGAAGGCAGGCAGACAAGCAGGCAGGCAGGCAGGCAGGCAGACAGACAGGCAGGCAGGCAGGGCAGACAGGCAGGCTGGCAGACGGGCAGGCAGGCAGGCAGGGCAGACAGACAGGCAGACGGGCAGGCAGACAAGCAGGCAGGTAGGCATTCAGACAGGCAGGCAGGCAGGGAGACATCCAGGGAAGCAGGCGGGCAGGCAGGGCAGGCAGGCAAGGCAGACAGGCAGGCAGGCAGACGGGCGGGCGGGGCAGGCAGGCAGTCAGGCAGACAGACAGACTGGCAGGCAGACAAGCAGGCAGTGTGGCAGGCAGGGTAGGCAGGCAGGCAGACAGACAGACAGGCAGGCAGGCAGGCAGGCAGATAGACAGACAGGCAGGCAGGCAGGGTGACAAGCAGGCAGGCAGGCAGGCTGGCAAGCAGGCAGTAAGGCAGGCAAGCAGACAGGCAGGCAGGCAGGCAGGCAGGCAGGTAGGGAGGCAGGCAGGCATGGCAGGCAGGCAGGCAGGCAGGTAGGGAGGCAGGCAGGCAGACAGGCAGGCAGGGCAGTGTGGTAGGCAGGCAGGCAGGCATGGCATGGCATGGCAGGCAGTGTGGCCGCAAATCTGATTACCTTAAGAGGATCTCCAGCTGTTTCAAAACAGCTTGCAAGCGGGTGCAGCGGCTCAACGCCACTTTATCCATACAACAGGGTGAACAAGCACTCGACTTTATTAATATTATTATCAACTGTAAAGACTATTACAGTTAAGTTAGCGGGCCCTACTTTGATCCCCGGGGCCGGGGAATAAAATGGTAGCTATACTGAAGGAAGTTAAATTGTACAGTAGGCTACATGTGACGTGACACAATTGTTATGAGAGGGGCAAATGACGGACATGTTGCTTTGTGTGCTTGTCACTCTTGTTTAGCTTCTATGCTGCAAAGCTTTGGAACCTGCTTCCACATGACGTAAAAAATGCACCCACTAGCTTTAAATCTAGACTCAAGACAAAACTGCTCTCAGATGCTTTCCCCTAGCTTAAATTATATATCATTCTTATTTTTATATTTTACCATAGGCCTATGTTTTATCTTAATGTTTTAAATGTTCTTTGACTCTAATTTCTTTCTTTCTTTCTTTCCCTCTTCTTTCCTTTCTTTTTGCATTTGTTTTTTTGTGAAGCACCTTGAGTTGCACATGTGTATGAAATGCGCTATACAAATAAACTTGCCATGCCTTGACTTGCTTTGTTTGTGTCTCACTAATATTTTTGCTATTTTTGTCGTCGTGCAATTGTCTGGTTGCTCTTGTTTATGTAGGGCGCCTTATATTCGCACATCCTGTGCATGTGTATTTGGATAAGGAAGTCAGATTTAATTATCTTCATAACTTGATTTCATTCCATCTGAATTGGAGTTCTAAATATGGCGTCGCTTCCTGGGCAGCGTAAATTGGCTGTGAATATGAATACAAACAAAAAAACCTTAACTGCATTGCATTACCATATTTGGCGACAATGGAATGGTTGGTTATTGTCTATAGAGACGCGGCGGCATCTGTTAACTAATGAAGCAAACATGTTTAATAAGAGGACAGTAGCTGAGATTTCGGAATAAGCAGTTCCGTTGACAGTTAATAAGGAAGCTGGTTCTAAGCCAAGCTTTGCATAGCAATGTCCCTTGGACACTGTCCACGAACAGACCACATATTGTACCACAAAAGGCGAACGGCTGCCAACTGTAGCTGGCACATCAAATTGTGTGCATCTATTAAGATTGATGCCGTGTATTTGCAAGCAAATATGCAGTGATCCTCTGCTTACAGAGATCTAATAAAAAAAGAAGAGGAATTCTAGAATTTACAGCACATCAGCTAATTCTTTTATCATTTTTGTGGAAGGTTCAAAGGCAGCTCTTTGGCAGATTGAAACCGACATAAAGAAAATGTGTATGTTTGTGTATTTCTCTATCTCTCTCTCTCTCTCTCTCTCTCTCTCTGCCTCTGTCTCTGTGTGTGTGCATGAGAGTGCATGAGAGAGAGAGAGAGAGAGAGAGAGAGAGAGAGAGAGAGAGAGAGAGAGAGAGAGAGAGAGAGAGAGAGTGTATATATTATGAGAATGCGTATGCCACAGTGATGAAAAGGGAATCTATTCTTGCCCACTGCATCCCCTCCCCGGCTTCTGACTTCAACAATGGCAGTGGCACAGCGCACAGCGAGGCTTTTGATTTCCGAGACAGCCCCCTGTCAGTGGTTTCATTCCACCAAATGGGCTCCTGTGTTATATACCAGAGCCGTGTCAAAGGCAGCCATGTCATCACTCTGGCTCCTTTTGTACTTTTAAAAGGAGAAAGTCACAAGTTTAAAGACACCCTGCAGACTCTCACAATGTCAAAGAGGGGTGGTGGGTGTGAGGGAGGGTGGCAGAAAAAAAGCAGCCTTTCGTTCGTTCGTTTCGCTCGTTTTCACTGGGGATCAAGTGGGACATCAGTTGCTTGCAAAGTTTTGGAAGGGTGTTGCATATACGAGAAGCGAGGCGGGTGAGGTTTTTTCTCCTGCGGTCGGTCATGTGCTGTGCAGTGCTGTGCTGGCTCTAAAAGCCTTTTTCCCTTCGGAGACCACAGATCAGAGCGTGTTGTTTGTTGCCGCTCCCTTGCTTGCCTTTTTGTGGCGCAAGAAGAAGTAGGACCACACGGTGCCCAGTGGCATCAATCCTGATCAGCCTGCACCCCCCCCCCTCCCCCCACTACACACATGCACGTGGACACAGACACACACACACACACACACACAAATGTGCATGCACAAACTCTCTCTCTCTCTCTCTCTCTCTCTCTCTCTCTCTCTCTCTCTCTCACACACACACACACACACACACACACACACACATGCACAATTTCACACACTCTCTCTCTCTCTCTCTCTCTCTCTCTCTCTCTCTCTCTCTCTCTCTCACACACACACACACACACACACATGCACACACCGAGTGCGTTTTAATATGCGACCTTGCCTCCTCCACTTGCGCTTGTCTCCTCGTCCCGCCTCCTGGCCCCTCCTCCGTGGAGAAAACGATAAAGTTTCCGAGCTGTCAGCATAGCCACAACAACTTTTGAGGGACTGTTTTTCATTCACCATCCCAATCACAAATGAGAAAAAGACTCTACAATTGAGCTTTTGCACGATATTGAAATATAATGCTGTTGTCAGTGATGTCATCATGACGAGAATCAAGTGGAGGAGGCAAGTGGAGGAGGCAAGGTCGCATATTGCAACGCACACACCGTGTGCCACACAGCTCACGCTGCCAGACAGACAACGTCAGGGTCGCATCCTTCACGCATTAATCACCTGTCAATCTCCTCGAGTCCTTGACTCCCACAGACCCCACCTCCCATCTCCCACACCCCACCTCACCTCACGCCCCCACAAGACACCTGACAAGTGGTGCAAGTCATTTGAAAAATGCAAAATGGCCGCCCGCACCCACCCACACACACTCGATTGTCTTTTTCTTCCCCTTTTCTCTTCCTCCTTTCTTCCCTCGCTCCCGTGCTGCCTCCACTTATTTTTGTGTAAGACACCTGCAAAGCTGCTCTCTCTCTCTCTCTCTCTCTCTCTCTGAGCTGCGCCCGATGGAGGATGGCAGGGAATTATTTATGAGGCCTGTCAGTCAGCGTTGGCATACGCCCTGGTGTCATTCTTCATCTGGCCTCCGCTTGCATCATGCACACACACACACACACACACACACACACACACACACACACACACACACACACACACACACACACACACAGACAGACAGACAGACAGACAGACAGACAGACAGACAGACAGACAGACAGACAGACACACACACACACACACACACTATCCATCATTTGCATGTGACATCAAACGTTCTAGTGGACGGCCACTGGCAGGGTTGCCAGATGAGGCTGATGATTTCCAGCCCAAAAAATGCTCAAAACCCGCCTAGAAGCACCAAATCCCGCCCAATTCTATTGATTTCTATGGCAAAAATTGGGCTGGTTTTTCTGCTAAATGCCATTTTTACCCGCACAAGGCCATCCTAAGCAGCCCAATTGGGCGGGAAGCAGCCCAATCTGGCAACACTGGCCACTGGACGGCAAGAGGACGGCAGAGTGCAGCATTAATGAATGGATTCCTATGCTGCCCTACTAAGGCAAAAGACAGTAACTCACCAGAGTGTGAAACTGAGAAAAATTATGTTAAATTTTTTTGAAAAGAAATGAATGTCACCACAATCTGGTTATAGCCACAAAGCTGTAATTTTCACAGTTTATAGTGTATGCCTGCCTACATCTATTCATAAAAAATAATTTTACAAACAGTTGACCTTTGACCCTTTTTTGGAAGTTACTGTGTTCTGCCTTAGCATGGCCCCCGGAATGATAGTTAGTCATACTAAGGCAAAAGACAGTAACTTCCATTTTAAATCTGAATAATAAGCAACAAATACAAGTTTCACATATAATTTAAGCAGTATACACACTATTACAGTTATTATGACAAAATGTTTATTAACATATACATTGTTAATAATTATAATATAATAATAATAATAATAATAAATGGGTTTTGTGTGTGTATTTGTATTTCATACTACCTCAAATAGTAGTTACACACATTTCCTATCAGGCTGATCATATTTCATAATATTATAGTTTCATTTTAAAAAAAAAAATTATTATTATTTACATGCCTGAAATTTAAAGAAGGAGTTTTAACTGTTAACAGATGAACAGTAACTGAAGTTACTGTGTTCTGCCTCAGTTTGGAACATCAGAGTTCCAGAATTCTGCAGGTCCAGAGCAGAAGGCTCTTCAGCAGTAACTGAAGTTACTGTGTTCTGCCTTAGTTTACCCAAAGGATTTTCAACTTGTTTTACTTTGCATCTTATTTTACCCTCAAAACAACTGATTTCAAACTGCATGTTTGTTCACATGATAAAACTGATGCTTATTATTGCAAATATGACAAAAACTCATTTTTGAAAAATTTGAAGTTACTGCCTTTTGCCTTAGCAGGGCAGTATGGGACTCGCAACGTTTAGTAACTCATAACGTAACTTGGATCACCGATAAACTAAACACCGTAAACACCCATTGGGCTGTTTGTTACAAAAACAGATAGGGTTACAAACCAGGCGTGACTTTCCATTGGATCTCAAAATAAAACGAGAAAGCTGAGGTGAATCGCGGCAACCAACTGGAAAACCATCAAACTAGCCTACTCGAGTAGCCTGGATGAGCACCACGGTAAGTTTCTCATTTGCCATCCTTTATATCATCATTTGTCTCTTAATTCGTGAACGCTAGTTAATTTAAGTCTAATGTGCAATTTCAGTGGCTTTTTTATGCGAGGTCAATGTAAGATGCTTTCCATGATTAACGTTAGCAGCATCATTACGCTATGATGGGCGTATGCTAAGATATTGCAGGCTGTAACGTAAACACGGGATTCATAAAGCTCTTGGTGAAATAGCAAGGCTATGCCGTTCATACTGTTGAGGTTCAAATGTAAAAATAAACCATGTGTACATCTCTAGCGCTGATTTCCCAAGTAGCTTAGGCCTACTCTCCAGCATGATGCTGTCATGAAATGCCACCCTACCTTATCCATGCTGGCCTATGACATGCATAGGCCCACCAGTCTTGGTGTTGTCCTTGTCAATAATATACAGTGCACCACTTTGTTGTGTTGTCATCCAAATTGCCTGCCCTCTGAAATCACACACATCAGAGGCTTAATGGTTTGGGAAGTGGTATTAAGATTGGAGGGTTGCGGGTTCAAATCCCATCCTACACCTCATCCAGGCTGAAGTACCCTTGAGCAAGGCACCAAGCCCCATGCTGCAGGGACAGTTAACAATTCACTGTGAGTAACAAAGTTGCTTTGGAGAAGTGTCAGCTAAGTGTTATCTTTCTGTTTCTCCAGATGAGAAGAGCGATGATCTGATGTCATGACACATTGGATGTATGGAAGAGCCAGAGGTCCAGCACACCAAGCCAAGTTTAGCCGATTTCAACCTATCACACCAACTCAATGTAGTAATCAGTTCATTCAATGGCTCAAAGACTTTATTTTTAGACACAAAGTACAAATACATTTCAAGGTTATGTAGGTGATGGGAAGGGATATCTATTCTGGGGTGGACATGTACAATAGACGTGCAAGTACTTATTGGTTGAACTAGGCCTGTAATAGTCAACCCATTGATGCTGGATGCTGTGAACACGTTGTATTGACCTAGGTGCCTGGAGCGACACAGCATTCAGGCATGACATATTAGATTTTTTTAGATAAAAAATGTGGTTAGAGCTGAATTAACATGTTCTAATGCAAGAGGATGGTCTTGGCTTTTAAAACTCATTTCATGTCTGTATATGTATATTCAGAGACTTATTTAGTTATTTGGGGTTTTTTTTATAGGATGAGGGCACCTTTCTTAAAAAGGGTATAGGCAATTGGCTGGCATTTTTTGCAGGTGCCGGCTAAAATGGGTTAATATTATTTACATACAGCACTATCCCCATACCAGTATACCCATGTCACCTGAGATAAACATTTAGTGGAGACAATATAATTAGTTAGACTAGACTGAAGATTGACAGGCGGTCATGGGTAAGTGGTTAGAGTGTCAGCCTTGTATCCCAAAGGTTGCCGGTTGGACTCCCGACCCACCAGGTTGGTGGGGGGAGTTAATTAATCAGTGCTCTCCCCCATCCTCCTCCATGACAGAGAGTGCGTCTTAATATGCGACCTTGCCTCCTCCACTTGCGCTTGTCTCCTCGTCCTGCCTCCTGGCCCCTCCTCCGTGGAGAAAACGATAAAGTTTCCCAGCTGTCAGCCTAGCCACAACAACTTTTGAGGGACTGTTTTTCATTCACCATCCCAATTGCAAATGAGAAAAAGACTGCACAATTGAGCTTTTGCAAGATATTGAAATATAATGATGTTGTCCGTGATGTCATCATGACGAGAAGCAAGTGGAGGAGGCAAGGTCCCATATTAAGACGCACTCTGAGATACCCTGAGAATGGTACCGCCGCACTTGGGGCGCCATTGGGGACTGCCCCCTTGCACGGGTGAAGCATAAATGCAATTTCGTGCAGTGAACACTTGTGTGCTGTGTCACAATGTCAATGGGAGTTGGAGTTTCCCAGTTGGGCTTTCACTTCACGTTCACAGAAAATGTTCTACGTTGTTGTATTAGTACAATAAAATAAGCAAAACATGTCTGGATGGACTTCATCATTTCAGTTATTTATTATCACAACTACTCACTATCAATGACAACCAGGGCTCACCAGCCAACCAGCCATATGCTGGGAAAATTAAGTTTTGCTGGTAGAAAAGAAAAAACATACTTGGCACTTTGACCCATTATTTAATGTACCGGAGATTAACATACTAGCCATTTTGGCTACTAGTGATTAAAAAAGTTAATTTAGAGCTCTGCTGAAAACTCCAACAACTGGTACAGGTGATCAGTGCATCAGGGGAGGAATGTAAGGGTAGGCCCGATGGATGAGGGGACCAGCATCACTGATGGTGAGGTCCTGGTGCTGCTGCAAAGCCCAAGCGAAAGAAGCCTCTCTGGACACCTCTTCACGTTGGCTCCCCCATCTAATTAAAAAAAAGAAAAGACAAACATGCTATTTAAATGAATCTAGCCATGCATTGTAATGTACTGGTACAGTACTGAATAATTAAGTCCCTTGGCAATATTGTCTGAATTAAAATGTGATGTAAAATGTCAGAAAATAACAGTCATCCCAACTTACTAGTCATGTATTTACCTGTGCTGCTGGGATGCAATTCTTGGACGTCATCCTGGCCACCATGACTCATGGTTTTAGTTTGGGTGCTGACCACCTGACTGATGAACCTGCAATTACAAAACAATAAAAATAAAAGATAAATAACAGGTTTGTTGTGCTTATCTTTCTCTTGTGAAGGTCATATTATCAAATGATTTATTTAATCAAATCAAAATTATTTAATAAAGTAGGCCTATGTAACCGACATTCTGTCCTATGTGTTTCTACATGTGCAATGTAATGCAACACCGATTTGAAACATTGAAGTATGTCAAGTCAGCTTTTATTGTCACTTTCTTCATATGGTCATACAAGGGAAACGAAATTACGTTTTTTCTGTACCATGCCAGGACATAGACAGGACTGACAATTTACAGACAGACAGAAAGTGCAATACAGGACAGGTAACAGTGATGGACTGGTAACATAAGTGGTCAATAATAATAGGCCTACAGTACAAATGAACATATTGGACATGTAAACAGAAGATAAGATATAGAAATATATTTTACAATAGCCTACATTGTGCAGACGTGGCTGAAACAACAATGAAATCCACTTGGATGAAACGAAACGAGTGAATCCAAGTTAACCTACAAGATACATCTGAGATGAAAATATATGCTATTCAAAACACCACTTTGCGAAATGCCTGACACAAAATGTACCGTGCGTCTTGTAGCAAGTTAGGTTAGCAGCATTATCTTACCTGTGCCATGCCACGAAGAAGAGGATGCCATCCGCGGCAAGTATGTCTGGCTGCGGACTGTAGCGCCATATCCCTCTCTATATCCCTGTCGGCCATCTTGGCCCAGGCATCCCATCCATGTCCCTGTCGGCCATCTTGGCCCAGGCAGTCAATGCAATCATGTTGTACGGTTCAAAAAAACATACCCCTGTCGGCCATCTCGACTAAGAATCGTTAAAACTACCATGGGACATTTATTGATGCTTTTAACTGACGGGTATTGTATTGCAGAATTTTAAGAGTCTGTTAAAATCCACTAATCAGCAAAATAGGCCTACTTAAACATTAATATTTTACTTTTTTTAAATCATGACAAGTTTAGTGTACACAAGTCCTACAATGTACAGTCATTAAAATTCACGGCAAAGAACCTTAATTAATGAGTATTATTGTTGCACTTACCTTTGATTAATCACATAGGCTGTATGTTAAACAAAGATAACCCAAATATAAACATAAAATGCATCTTTCTTTGATTTAAACTTGTCATGATAAAAAGGCCACCCAAACATCCACAACTCCCGATAGGCCTACTTCTAGCAGATATTACTGTTTAAAGACTTAGCCAAATGGAAAAGACAAGGGAAGGCCAAAGTAGCCTATGTTTTCAATTGGTTCAATTTAATCAAATTTGTTTATTAGACAAACACAGCTTCAAATCCACCGAAGACGGACCAGGACAATCAAACAAAATCAACACAAAAATAAACTTTTAATTAAAATATGAATAATTACATATGTGCAGACATTTAACTATGTGCACTCTCAGCCTCTGAAGCATCTTATTTGTTAAGATAAAAATGCCATCCAAACACAATACTAAATGAAAATAATTGAAGTATAAACGTGTACATAAATAAAACATTTACTACACATTTCCAAGAGTGGCTGCTATTCTGATATCATCCAGGAAGACCGTAATGGTGAGATTATAAAAGAACATTTTCTCAACTGGAGTTGTGTTGGAGTGTGTGGGAGAGTCAAAGGAAATGTTGGGAGTGTGTGTGTGCGTGTGTGTGTTTGTTTGTGTATGAGTGTTAGCCATTATAAATCGAATACAAATCCACAGGCTCAACTAGCTTATTAGGTACTTATCTAAACACTGTTGCACTGAAATGCTGACAATATTTTGATAATAACAATTAATTCGCCTCCCATCTTTGTTTCAGTTGGCCAAGTGGTTGCTTACCGCAACACCACTAGGTGTACACAAGTTCATTGCACTGCCAGACACAGACCTTGATACCAAAACTTTAGGGAATGTGTGACTGTTAGGGTGGGCACACGTTGCCAGTACGGCTAGGTTTTGCGTGTCCTGGCACTCCTTCGAGAAGTCCTCCATGTCCTCTTGTATTTCGAAGTCGAACACAAAGGGCTCCATGTCCACCTCCACTTCTCTACCCGTCCTTTTAACCCTTATTGGTCAGCAGTCACTGCACAGCCTGGTGGAGGTCCGTCAACAGCAGGAGCTCATTCTAAAACAAAACAATTCAGGAATCATGTGTGAATTGTAGACACATACTGTGTCTCAGAGGGCACACTTGTGGACCTCAGGCACTAGGTTTCAGTGTGTATGGCAGATTGCAGGGACCTCAAACTCAGGCCCGGGGGGCAAATCTGGCCCGCTCAGTCCTTTTATTCGGCCCACAAGGTCATTTCAAATGTGCATTACAGTTGGCCCACACACCATTAATGTATAGTATGAACATGAAATTTGGTGTCACAGGAATATAAGTGGGCACAGGCCAATGGAACAGTTCACACTAATATGCAGCACAATATGTGCAGTAGTGGAATGCATTGCCACTGCCCTTACAATTCGATTACGATTCAGGAGGGTGAAGTTTCGTTTCAAATCGATTCAGTCTGATTCTATGATGCATTGTAATGCATTACATTTCTACTGAAAGCAACGCACATTTTTATCGGTTATGAGGCAGTACAAGCACTGAACAACATTTTATTGGCTGCTCTGTGTCCTGTAATTCTCCAGTTTTCAATGCTTTGAAGTGCTTTAATTTAATGTAAAGTTCATTTACTCCGGAAATGCCCACGGAAGTAATTGAAACATTAAAAAATATGCTGCATCAATTTGAGCATTTGCTGAATAGATTATTGAATTGGCCTGCCCCGCTTTGCCTAATCGATTATTGTTGACATTACTAATGTGCAGGCACATTTGAAATGTCATATATGGGTAAAGAGTGTGTGTGAAATTTAAGTGCATACACACCGAATTTGGCCCTCAGGCAATTTGAGTTTGACACCCCTGGCATATTGGTTATGCATTGAAACATTGTTCTCGAAGTGCATAAGTGCGCCATCTGAGACACAGCGATACTGTATAACACGTCACACTCAACACACACACCACCTGGCCGCTAAACAAGCACACCAAGTTGTATTAAAATGTGTTGGTTGGGCCCCAAAGTGTCCCATTTCACGTGAAATTACCCCAAAAACCATTATATTTTCTTTAAAATCACTTGAATGATTGTGGGTTGCACTCATGAAATATCAACTCATCTCTGTTTATGCTAATGGATATATTCTGCCATTGAGTTAGATATGTAATGTTTACCTTTAACCTCTTTCTTCTGAATATAATTAGGTAACATTTTTCAGGTGTTACTGCTTAAATCTTACATGACTGGTATGCATACTTTTTCAATACATTGATCACTTGGTTGCATTACTCCTTCATACTATGCAAATGCTGCAACTGATCACCTTGATCTTGTGATTGTTTTGTGTGAGGGCTGGGCAGAGTGGCAGGCTGGCTGTGGAGAGAGGATTAAAAAAAGAGAGAAAAAGTTAAAGACGCGATGGAAATGTCCAATCGTCATTGTGACACAGCACACATTGAAATGGCATTAATGCTGCAGCCCAGTTGGTGCCTCAGGGGAGCATTGCAGCAGAATGGTACCATGAACAGGGTGGGAAATGGGGAGAATAATAATTGTTAATAATCATCCTCTCCAATTTGGCAGGTTGGGAATAGAACTGACAACATTCAGGGTACAAATCTGACTCTAACTTACCCATGACTATTTATCCTTTAGTCCAAGTAATTAAAGGACCAGTTTAGTCAATTTCAACATGCAGTTGTAATGCCCACACTACCCTGGAGGACTTGTCAGTACCTGAGGTTTTTTTTCTTCTTCATTGAAACGTCAAATAAGAAACACTACACACCTGGTCAGGCGCAAAAAGCACATCAGTGGGATTCGCAAGGCACTCTCGTCTAGTCCTGAAAAGGCAATGATACAAGAAAAGTATACAAGAAAATGCTTAAGACATACTCCAACAACAGTATATGTGCAGTAGTGGAATGCATTGGCACTACCCTTACAATTCGATTACGATTCAGGAGGTAACATTTCATTTCAAATCGATTCAGTCCGATTGTACGATGCATTACATTTCTACTGAAAGCAACGCACATTTTTATCCGTCATGAGGCAGTACAAGCAGTCAGACACTGAACAACATTTTATTGGCTGCTTTGTGTCCTGCAATCCTCCAGTTTGCAATGCTTTGAAGTGCTTTAAATTAATGTAAAGTTAATTTACTCCGGAAATGCCCACGGAAGTAATTGAAACATTACAAAATATGCCGCATCAATTTGGGCATTTTCCCAATCGATTATTGTGGACATCACTAATGTGCAGGCACATTTGTAATGTCATATATGGGTAAAGAAGGTGTATGAAATCGAAGTGCATACACACCGAATTTGGCCCTCAGGCAATGACTTTGACACCCCTGGCACCCCATATTGGTTATGCACTGAAACATTGTGCTCAAGGTGCATAGGTGCGCCATCTGAGACACAGCGATTCTGTATAACACGTTACACTGAATTACTATTAATAAGTATAAGGGCCAAATGGAGTTTGGTATGCATACTTTTTCAATACATTGATCACTTGGTTGCATTACTCCCTCATACTATGCAAATGCTGCAACTGATCACCTTGATCTTGTGATGTATTTGGGTGAGGGCTGGGAAGGGTGGCAGGCTGGCTGCGGAGAGAGGATTAGAAAAAGAGAGAAAAAAATGTAAAGACACGATGGAAAAGTCCAATCGTCATTATGACACCGCACACATTGAAATGACATTAATGCTGCAGCCCAGTTGGTGCCCAAGGGGAGCATTGCAGCAGAATGGTACCATGCGCATGGTGGGGAATGGGGAGAGCACTTGTTAATAATCACCCTCTCCAATTTAGCTGTTAATCGAACTGACAACACTCAGGGTACAAATCTGACTCTAACTTACCCATGACTGTTTATCCTTTAGTCTAAGTAATTAAGAATTAAATAATCTTATTTGTGGTTAGGATGTGCATGGGTTTAAGAAAGAATGACATATATTTTATTTTATGGGTAAGCCCATCTTATTCAGGTGTTAGTCTCACACCAGAAGTGTGGACTGGTTATGGAGATGTTATGGGAATATACATGTTGTGCAGTTGGGTGGCATCTTTAGCATGGTAGTCATTTCACTTCATACATAAATAAATACATGCAGAATATAAAATAAAATAATTACCAGACAGTCTTACAAAGTTCCTCCACTGTATTACCAGGCAATGAATGAGGAATAATCATGTCAAGCCTCACTGCAGTGGTTTCTGTAAATAAATGTGTTAATAGATTTATACTGTGATGACAAGAAAATACTAGGAATGACAGGTTTGACATGACAACCTAAGACCAGGTTAGGCAGCATAAGCAAGGTTCTCTCATCACGTTTAAACGAGTGTCTCACATCACGAAAGAGTGAAGCTAGCCCTTCTCCCTCCCAGCGTGTTTATCAGATGGTGTATTTTTCATTTCGTGCACTCTCGTCTACTCCTGAAAAAGCAATGATCCAAGGAAACGCTTGGACATACTCCAACAACAGTCAACAAAAAACGGAGCCACAAGTTGCTAATCAGCTTAGCTACCTCTTTAGCACTCTGTACAAATATGCATGACGGTTCTGTTGTATTAACGTGTCCGCATTATTAGTGCCCATATACTAAAAATGATCGAAAAACAGCCATTAGTGTTGATATGTGACATTTAAAGCACCGTTGACTGGCTATGATTTGTCGTTCACCCATGAGCTAGCTAGATTATTTAGCTTTCAAGGCCGACTTTCACTAGTTCTAATTCAAGTGCAATTGAGAACGACAGTTACCGACGATTAAACTATAATCTGCCCTTAACAAGTTTATCAGTCCCCAGCAGGTTGTTGTGCACCACGTACCAATAAATATCATAAAGTTAGTCAACTTACATGTCTTCACGTTCTCACAAGACGCCTTCTTTGAAATTTCTTCTCCAAACTCAAACTGATGGTTTTGCTGAGTAAGCATTCTTCAGATTTCTAGAGTGATTTACTTACTTTTTACGTGCCTAAAGACACGTTTAACAGCCAAAACAAGTTATTTATGTATACATTTTACAACCCCCTAGTCCCTATGTCTTTTTTCTGTAAAAATGTACTAATGCACCGGCGGCCGTTGTAATGTGACTATGGCCGACAGGGATATGAGCGCGGGCCGCGGGGGAGAGGGAGGAGGGGGGAGAGAGATATCCCGCTGCAGTCCGCAGCGAGACCCTACTCCTCCGCGGTGCCCAGCCACCAATGAAGAAACGGTGCATAAAGGTGCTAGTATTTTGCCAATGCAGAGGTTTGGTTTAAGTTCACAACTTAACTGAAGAAAATAAACACGGGATAAAAAAAATACATCGCAGGCAGAGTAAGTTCATGGCTGGAAGCAAGCAACAACTTTCTCTTCTTCCCCCAGTTTCCCGTACCACCCGTCCCGGTTATGCCACCTAGTGGAGCAGAATACATTTGAATAAATCTATGATTTGAACACATCCACAGTGGCCAACATAGCCTGATAACGCCAGGTACATATCCCGTTTAAAAAAAATACAAGCACTGCGTGTTTCTTTGGTATTTTATGGTCAAAGTTGTCTTCGTCTGCATAATTCCTATGTACGAATGTGTACTTCTGCCGTCCAGCAAAAACGATTACGTAATATTGTGACGTCAATGCAAATGATGGATACATGGGAGTGATTCTCTAATTCGCCTACACTTTTAAGTCCGTGGATTTTATTTGGCAATTCCACTAACTATTAACTGCATCCAATGATGTTTTGGACATTAGAAAACATTTATCTTTCATATAATACAGAAAGTGTTGACATAGCATTATTTCCCTCAGCAAGAATGAATATTTAATACTGGTTTTGGGCGTTTTCATGCCGTCCTGTTTTCCCAATGTCAGATTCAGTCTTCATATTAGCATGTAAAGAAACTTGTTTTGCCCAAGACGATTGCAAATGTTGATTCACAGTAATCATCACAATATGACAAAACTGTCAGAAAGACCACTGTCCTTTCCATTATACATGAAATTTGCCATTTTGTGTGTGTCCACGAAAACTGTGTTAACCGTGTCACGGTCTGAAACCTCCTCCATAAATCAGTAATGGTTTGGTCTTAGGCCATACGAATAACATCACGTGATGTCATAACCTCTTTGGCAGGATACGGGAAGACTTTTTGGTAAATTTTGAGCTCCATCCTTCCATAATTTAATCCATTCTTTTTAATGTTCTCATAGCGGGAAAATTGCCTGTCAACTGTGTTATCAACATATTCATAAGAATCTGAATTAGAAATCACATGTAGAAAAACACAGATAAAGCATACAGATACGTGAATTGATTAAGGTGTTGTGGTGGAACTTCTGAGGTCCTCAGTTAGCACAACACCATAAAAATGGCTGAAATGTCAACGGTGTTACCGTCAATGGTGTTACAATTAAGTATGACAGTCAGGGTTGCCAGATGAGGCTGATGATTTCCAGCTCAAAAAATGATCAAAATCCGCCCTAAAAACCCGCCCAATTCTATTGATTTATATGGCAGTGGGAAGGTTTTTCTGATAGATGCCATTTTTACCCGCACACGGCCATCCTAAGCAGCCCAATTGGGCGGGAACCAGCCCAATCTGGCAACACTGATGACAGTTGAGGAGGAGTATGTTTTTTCCAATTTATATCCATATTGACAGACAAACAAACAAAATAATTTGTGTTCTAGGGAGATGGGTTTGTCTGCTCTGTTTTTTTCTCCTAAAAAAGTGCCGACTTGTTCCCCTGCACTGTTGACCGTAACACAGTTGAGTAACACCGTTGACTGTTTTGAAAGTGTTTTTGCGCTATTGATCCCTTATGTGTTGGAAAAATCCTATGAACATACACTAGGGATTAACTCTGGAGAAGGAAGTCTTGTGTAAGGAGGGTGACTATATTCAAATCAGACGTTACAGGGATTTATGATGAAAAATGTGTCAGTCTGTATCACAGTGACTCATAAAATCCTACTTATGAAGCTCAACAATCACATTTTCTATATCAGTTGCACAGATTAATGACAACATTACTGCTAAGGGACATAAGCACTTTCAAACATATATTGTTTCAACTCTGTAGTATTTTTATATATGTTTGAAATGACATAGTATTTGTCCATAACACTGTTGACAAAATAATTAAGCAAATGTTCGCTTTCATTTGAGTATTTATCAAATGATTTAAGATTAAGCTTGGCAATTTGTTTGTTTGGAAACTTAAATATATACACTATGTAAACATCTAGGTCATTTAGTTGAAAAAAAAATACTGATAATTGACATTTTGCTTTTGCCAAAAGCGTAGGGGAATCGTAGAATCACTCATATACATCCTCTCATCCGCCCTCTCTATCTCTCCCTTCACGCCTCTCTCCGTCTATGCAAGTTTCTCTTTCAGTCTTTCTCTCTATCTCTCCCTTTCTGTCTGTGTACAGTTCGTCTCTCTCTCCCTCTCATCTGGCGTCTGTTTGCATCATACCACCCCATAGCTCTCTCTTTTTGTCTCTCTGTCTGTCTGTGTATGTCTCTCTTGCTCTTTCTATTTCTCTCTCTCTCCCTCTGCTTGTCTGTGTGTGTATCTGTCTCCCACTGTAACTCTACCACTCTCTTTGGGGTCATCCCTATGTTCCCCGGGTCCTATGTTCCCCTCTACCAGGGAACATAGGACCCTTTTTTCAAAAAAGGGTTCTATGTTCCCCACTGCTTCAAAGTAGACTGCTGCCACACGGCAAAGTGCAGGTTGCTGTTGCAACTGTGACAGGTTAGGTTTAGGGATAGTTTTGGTCAGGGCACAAATTGAAAACTCAGAAACATTGCATTACGACAGGTTAGGTTTAGGGATGGTTTTGGGAAGGGCACAATTTGAAAACTTGGAAACATAGGCATACAATGCTTTTTAGAAAAAGGGTCCTATATGTTCCCCGCTCCCATACAAAGACAGGGGAACATAGGACCCGGGGATCATAAGTACGCTCCCCTCTCTATGTATCTCTCATCCCTCTCTCATTCTCTCTTACTGTCTTTCAATCCCTGTTCACACACACACACACACACACACACACACACACACGCGCGCGCTCTCTCTCTCTCTCTCTCTCTCTCTCTCTTTGCAGAGTTCTTGTCACAAAACAAAATAACCCACAAAAACAAAAACAATCTGCATTTGCATGCCCCCCATTATAGTGCCACTTAGTGAGCATTATACTTAAACACCTGTGCTCAATACATCTGTTCTGTTCTGTTCCGTGGCATCCTTTTGCCTCCTCCCGGGTGCTTCTTGCCTCCTTATTAAATGTTTCCTGCAGCTATCAGAATCAGAGTTCCCTCGCTCACTCCCTGACTCACTCATTCACTCGCTCGCTCGCTCACTCACTCACTCACTCACTCACTCACTCACTCACTCACTCGCTCGCTCGCTCGCTCGCTCGCTCGCTCACTCACTCACTCACTCACTCACTCACTCACTCACTCGCTCACTCACTCACTCGCTTCTTTCCTGTGCGTGCGGTTGCCGAGCGCTGTTGGTATTTGTTTTTATTTATTTCTCTTTCTCTTGTTTTTTTTTCTTCTGTATTCATTCCCGGCTGATGGAAAACAATATGAGCAGAGTAATAGGCCATTCAGAGGTCATCCTCAGTAGCACGCAGTGCTCTGGGCCACCTCTGAGAAGGCAGGCGAGCGAGGGAGGAAGAGAGGAAGAGAGGAAGAGAGAGAGATACAGTACAGCATGCAGCGGCCCACGCAGCTGCATGAGCGAAAGGGTGTGTGTGTGTGTGTGTGTGTGTGTGTGTGTGTGTGTGTGTGTGTGTGTGTGTGTGTGTGTGTGTGTGTGTGTGTGTGTATGTGTGTACGCCGTCGCACACACTGATTTGATAGATGCTGATTTTATTACCCTACAATCATTACCATAACTTTTTGGCACCCGCGGTGACATTTGTTATCAAAACCACATTTCGGGCGGCGCCCTGGCGCATTCCTCACGCGCGGGCAAATCTGTTTTGCCACGTGCAGTCGCGATCCATCAGCCTAATTTAAAAGAGCTCAAGTGCAGGCCTTTGCCACCAGCGACAGCCTGTTATTGAATGAGAGGACGATGCCTCATCCCCACCTGTCACAGGCACAGCTAATGGCCTTGAGGGAGGGAGGAAGTGGCACCGGGGAGCTGCAAGCGAGCGGAGAGGGGAGGCGAAGCGGAGCGACAGAGCGGCAGGCAGGCAGTGCAGGCGGAGCAGGAGAAGGAGAGGAGAAGAAGAAAGGCAGTGGGTGAGCAGAGGAAAGGAGAGGAAAGATGAGAGAGAGAAGAGGAGCTGCGAGCAGGGAGGCGAGCGCCATGCACGGAGGCAGCTCGAAGCAGAGCGACAGAGCGGCAGGTAGACAAACAGGCAGGCAGGCAGGCAGGTGGAGCAGAAGGGAGAAGGAGAGGAGGAGAAGAAAGGCAGTGGGTGAGCAGAGGAAAGGAGAGGAAAGATGAGAGAGACAGAGAGAAGAGGAGAGGACGTGAAGGGGTGCTGGGAGTGCTACGGAGGCGGTGCAAAGTGGAGCGGCAGGCAAGCAGTTGGAGCAGAGAAGGGGTGAAAGAGGAGAAAGGAGAGGAGAGGAGAGGAGAGGAGAGGAGAGGAGAGGAGAGGAGAGGAGAGGAAAAGAGTAAAGGGGAGAGGAGAGATAGAGAGAGAGAAGCCGTGCATGGAGGCAGCTCCGAGTGGGAGAAGCAAGCAAGCAGGCAGGCAAAGCAGAGAGGTGAGGAGAGGAGAAAAGAGGAGATGAGATGAAGAGAGGAGAGGTGGTGGAGGGGAGGGGAGCCAGGAACCAAGCGCCATGAAGGCAGCTCAAAGAGCAGCAGGCAGGTAGGCAGGTGGAGTTGGTGGGGAGAGGAGAGGAGAGGTGTAGAGAAATTGAGAGAGAAGAGGAGAGGAGAGGAGAGTAAAGGTGGAGGGGAGCCGGGAGCTGGGTGAGCCAAGTGATTTGGAGGCAAAAGACTCCAACGTGGCAGCTCAAAGCAGAACGGTAAGCAGAGAGGCAGGGAGGGTGTTAGAGAAGAGGAAAGGAGAGGAGAGGAGAGATGGAGCAGGAGAAAAGATAAAGTGAGAGGGAGAGGAGAAGAGGAGAGAAGAGAGAGAGTGGCGGAGAGGTGAGTTGAGAAGGATATAATATAGGAGAAGAGACGAGAGGGAGGGAGTGAGAGAGGAGAGAAGAGTAAGAGAAAGTAAATAGGAAAGAAAGGGAAGCACAAAGAAGAAGAGAGATGCAGTGAGTTAGAGGGGGAGAGAGGGGAGATTGGGAGGGGAGAGGAGAGGGAATTAGAGGAGAGCGGGACAGAAAGGAAAGATAGTAAGAGAACACGTGAAAGCAGAGGAAAGAAGGGGAAAGGAGAAGGAGAGAGAGCGGGAGTGACAGCAAGAGAGAGAGAGAGAGAGATGCAGGAAGAGGAGAGGACAAGACAGAAAATAGAGGAGCAAGAAAGCCACGGTGGAGTCAGGTGTCAGCTACTTTCAGAATTGAACTTTGAGTCGCTACCCAAATTACTGCCGGAGCTCCGTAATTGGCGATCAGGGAAGCTGACAAGGGGGGACAAAGGGGTCAGTTGTCCCAGGCCCTGGGAGAAGGGGGGCCCAGAATTGGGTCGTTATTACATTGCATGTATTGGGTGAGGGGGCCCTTTCAGATGACTTTGTCCCGTGCCCAGCCAAAGCTGTCAGTGGCCCTGCTGGCGATTACTGCGAGAATGGCAGGCAGCATTGCAAGGGGCTACTCATTGGAAAGAGAAAACACAAAAAATGAAATATATTTTAAAAAGTTATCTCAAAGGCAAAAAAATAACTTCTCTCTCCACTTGTGGCTGGCTCATCTGACACAGGTAGTGAGTCACCATCACGCCTATATCAGCTCCAACAAGAAAGCACATTTTTTTTGGTGCCCAGACAATAGCTGTGACATACTCAACCGTCCTCATAGCAGCAGGAGCGGCACAATTTCAGGCTGTGTGGGAGAAGGCAGCTTGCCAGACAGTCCAGGAGATATTACTTTAATAAGTGTTGTGATTTTTTGCGGCTCCTTTCTCTTTCCCTTTCTCTACTAACTCACTGCCATACATACTGTGTGGACAAGACACCCAAAGCTTACGCACACACACACACACACACACACACACACACACACACACACACACACACACACACACACACACGCGCGCGCGCGCGCGCGCGCGCGCGCACACACACACACACACACACACACACACACACACACACACACACACACACACACACACACACACACACACACACACACACACACACACAGCCACAGATTGTCTAACACACACACACACACACACACACACACACACACACACACACACACACACACACACACACACACACACACACACACACACACACACACACACTGAGCGAAGCTGTTTGGGGATTGGGACCAGCCAGGAGTGGCGAGGATGTCAGCAGTCGTCTCCTCTCTCTATTCCCACTGCTCTGCTGGCCACATGGGTGTCTGTTCCTGTTGTCCCCGGCGACTCCAAGGAGAAGGGAAGTCAGGCTGGAGCTTGTCAGGCAGAGCCTCTGCCAGAGAGTGTAGGATATAGGATAGGATAAGTGGTGGGGCTCTCAGTCAGTCAACACACACTGCAACACACACATAGGCCTACACCCACACCCACACAAAAGCACGCACAAGTGCCATAATCGATGCAGCATATTTTGTCAAGTTTCAATTACTTCTGTGGATATTTCCGGAGCAGTAGATGTTAAATTAAATGAAAGCACTTCGAAGCATTGAAAACTGTAAGACTAATACAGAAAACAGCCAATAAAATGCCGTTCAGTGTCTGACTGCTTGTATTGCCTCATCATGACTGATGAAAAATTTGCTTTGCTTTCAGTAGAAATGTTATGCATTGCAATGCATCGTAGACTCGAATCGCTACCTCCCGAATCGTTATCGAATTGAATCGTGAGCAGTGCCACTGTAACTAACTCTCTCTCTCTCTCTCTCTCTCTCTCTCTCTCTCTCTCTCTCTCTCTCTCTCTCTCTCTCGACAGTTTAAATGTTTGAATTAAATTTTGCTATGGAAATATTAACTCAGTTCCAATTTTCCTGATGCTGTCATACATGTAACATCAGATTAAAACAAAATAGCTCTTCATTTGGTTAAGCTACTGGTCTTTTTTTTAGACAATTACTGTTGTTATTGTGTTTGTCGTCATTAGAAAGTGTTTGTTTTGTGCTTTGTTTTCTATCGTATGCTAATCTTGAGGTTGAGATCAGATCTCTGATGATTGTATCTCTCTCTCCTGACATCAATTAGAGCAAATGATATGCAATTATTCGCCTTTGTGAATTTAACAGGGTTTAAAAATAGTTCTTTCTCCCCACAGACTTATGCAGCCACTGCAACGACAACAATGGAACAGATAATAGCAATAAGAGGCGTTAATTTATTTCTAGCGGGCAGTTGAAAACGGTCCCATAAGTCGCAAGGGCACTCGCCACGAGACTGCAAGAAAATTACTGGCCTAATGGCACATTTAGCCACTAACTTCATTAATGATCAAAAGCAAAGGACTCCATACAAACCTCTTCCATCAACACTAATAAGGGCTGTCCAGGGTTGCATTCCAATATGCAACCTTGCGTCCTTCACTCGACCTCGTACCAGGAAGTAAGACGTCGTGATGACATCACTGGCAACAGCATTATATTTCAATATCTCGCAAAAGCTCAATTGTAAAGTCATTTTCTCATTTGCAAACTGGATGGTGAATGAAGAATAGTCCTCCAAAATTGTTTTGGCAAGGCTGACAGCGGGGAAACTGTATTGTTTTCTCCACCCAGACGGGGCCAGGAGGCGGGCTGAGGCCATAAGCACAAGTGGAGGACGCAAGGTTGCATATTGGAAAGCACACCCTGTGTAATAATAATAATAATAATAATAATAATAATAATAATAATAATAATTGTATTTGTATAGCACTGTATCATACAAGGCATGTAACTCAAAGTGCTTAACAAATGGGAAAAAGCATCATTGTTAGAGATGGATTTAAAAGGAGAGGTATAGAGGAGAGGCAGAAATAGCAGGAAGGCAGAGGAAGAAGAGTTAGATAGAGATTGTAGAGTCATAAGGTCAACGTAGGTTAGGACCAGGATTCTTAGATGCGTAAGGTCCATAGTGGCTGGGCCTAGCATAAGTCATAGATAGTCACACAGAGATTGGGCACTCAGATGCGGCCCCTGGTGGCATCAGGGGTGAGGAAAAACTCCCTTTCGCTTGAATCATAGTTTGTAGGGGGAAAAAAAGCTCAGTGAGGTCTGAGAAAAAAAAAACCCTATAGTCAGGAAGAAACCTCAGGCAGAGACCAGCGGCCACCTAGGGGAGCCCCCTGCCAGGGCTGGTTGTGAGCAGTAAGGACGCTGCGGCAGCTGGGACACTATGACGCCTTGGCAGCTAGGAGTTGGCAAGGATGAAGAGGTGGGTCTTCAGCTGCTTCTTGAAGGAGTCGACGGAGCTGGCTGATCGGATCTCGATAGGGAGGGCGTTCCATCTCTTGGGCGCATAGCAAATGAACGCGGCGTCGCCAATCTTCTTTTGCGGGGGGTGGGGGTCCTTAGCAGCTTGGCATCAGTGGACCTGAGAGCTCGAGCAGGGGCATAAAAAGAGAGCATGTCAGAGATATAACTAGGGGCAAGTCCATTTAATGCTTTAAATACTGTCAGCAGAATCTTAAAGTCGATTCTGTATGAGACAGGTAACCAGTGCAGGTCTGCCAAGACAGGAGTGATGTGCTCTCTCATTCTGGTTCTTGTTAGGATTCTTGCCGCAGAATTTTGAATGAGTTGCAATTTGTCAATTAATTTTTTGGGAGACCAGAGAAGAGAGCATTACAGTAGTCTAGCCTACTGGTGACAAAGGCATGAATAAGTTTCTCAGCGTCTTGTCGGGGGGGCATGCCGCACGCTTTGTTGACATTTCTAAGATGGAAAAAAGCAGATTTTGTTATCTTGTTGATGTAAGGCTCAAAGCTCAAATCCGAGTCTATGACCACACCTAGGCTAGTAACCTTATCTTTAATGTGCATGCTTAGGTCACCTAGGCTTGAGGGACGGCCAGCCATGGAAATAAGAGTTCAGCCAATCCCATTGACCTTAATGTTCCAGTTTTTACACATGGCTATTCATGGAGCCTTTGACACACTGACATAGTTCCACTAGTTCCAGGAACACAGAAAGTGTGGTAAATGTAAATGTAATTCGTATCATCTTTGCTTGTTATGAAGTGGTTCTGTGTCTCTAGCGAACAGAAGGCCATTGCCAACTATTTCAATGTATGCGAATCACATCACCAACTGACTCCCGCTTGTCAAAACTCTGAATTTCATACCTCTCGGGACCCCATGTGTTTTATATGCTATTGCAGTGACCTGAGGCAGGTCAAAACCAAAACTAGGGGCTTGCAAGGACAGTGTGTTTTAGGGGGATAAAATCAACAACTGTTATGTTGTGAACTCAACGGAACTGAAGGAATCCAGACAGGCAAGCACACAGGAATTTAGGCAATAAGCCACGAGAGGCCGTGGGTTATGCTCGAATGCAGAAAGTAAACTCCCTGTTCCTGCCAGTTCAATGAACCAGCTGACCCCTATCAATGATGTAATTAGTGAACCTGTGAAGCTGTTATCACCTGTGAGCAATAGGCAATGGCAGGACTTTCATTTTTACATGACATTTAGTAGACGCTTTTATCTAAAGTGACTCATAAAGTTGACTTTCTCAACACAGTCCATCTGTCGCTACATGTTGAAAGCCTTTGTAAGCTTCACTTAATTCTACCTAGAGATCTCAGCCCAGTTTATCTACTCTTTGTCAAAAACAGTAAGCAGTTCCTGGACACTGATCATTTTAACCTGACCCAGGAAAAGGAATTCAGAAAAAAAACTTTCTCACAACCAGTGTGACAGGTGATTGCTACAGGCAAGAGATTGATGGAATGCTAATTGAATTAATCATCCTGTAGGTGATGGTAATAGACCAGATGATGTCTAATCAGTTATAAAACCAAGAAGAAGAGGGAGAAGGAAGGTCACAAGACAGGTCACAAGAAGCTGTTTTTGATGATTCATTGGTTTAATATATTAATATTTACTCGTGTTCTACAATATAAAATGTCAGCCCAGCTGCTGAAAAAAGAGAGGAAGGAAGAAGAATTTGGTGACTACCTATATGGTCCTCTTCAGACAAATGAGCAGGTGGAGGAAGTAGTTAGCTTTAAAACTGAAAAGGATGTGCCATCAACCATTACACACCAAGAATTTGAGATAATACCTGTGATTATTAAAAAAGAAGAGGAGGAAGATGATGGCTTTAGTCCTGCAACAGGTAGGTCATGTGGTTAGTCAATTTCATTTCCAAAGCACACATTCACTCTACGTGCACTATTAGAGTTTACAAAGGCAGTTTAGTTACTGGTTTTAATTCTAGTACCACTGAATAGAAAAAAAACAACTCCATGTGAGGGATGGGGGAGGGACACCAGTGTTGACAAATCATTTCTGCTGTAAGTATGTGGGTCATTGTATTTTAAGTGCTTACAAATGAAAAACACTGACATCTTGAAGTTGTAATGGTGTGAAATATTAATGATCAGCTTGAGGGCTGAAGTGAATTGTTGCTTCTGAAGGAGTTAAGTGTCTGCCACTGTTTTTTTCCCCAAATATTTATGTTTTAGCATTGAGAAGCTGTTTACACGTAGGCCTATACAGATATTTTGAAAATGCTTTGGTGTACTCGTAGAGTTTTCGAATACTGATTTTCAAAACTCTGGATTTAAATATATTCCAGCTAAAAGGCTAAAACGCCCCTGTCGCAATGGAGTTTTTATTTTTATCCATAAACGGATGAAAATAAAAACTATATTTAAAAACCAGTACCAGACTAGCCCCCTAGTTGCATTTGGTTTGCTCTGTTTCATCTATGAGGTCTTCCAACTACATGAAATCACCCTGAAGCATGTGGTGCCATATTGAAGGAACACAAGGGCAATGAACAATACACTAAACACATTTTTTCAAACATTCCTTATTTATGTCATGGCAGGCATCAATCCAAGAATCCAGCCTATCAGAAGTTGGGATATGAAGGAAAGAGGAGACATGGAGAGACACTTGACACTGCCCTCCAAGCACAGGAAGCATTCACTGGACAGGAAGACCTATAAATGCACCCAGTGCTCTACAACCTTTCCCTCATCTTCAAAACTTGTGCATCACCAAAGAACACAGCACAACATCGGGCCCCATAAGTGTGGCGAATGCGGGAAGCTGTTCAGATATAGTTCGGAACTCAAACGACATACCACAACACACACAGGAAAAAAGTCATCTTCAAAACTTGTGCATCACCAAAAAACACATCACGACAACAGGCCCCATAAGTGTGGTGAATGCGGGAAGCTGTTCAGATATAGTTCGGAACTCAAACGACATACCACAACACACACAAGAAAAAAGTCATCTTCAAAACTTGTGCATCACCAAAGAACACCGCACAACATCGGGCCCCATAAGTGTGGCGAATGCGGGAAGCTGTTCAGATATAGTTCGGAACTCAAACGACATACCACAATACACACAGGAAAAAAGTCATCTTCAAAACTTGTGCATCACCAAAAAACACATCACGACAACAGGCCCCATAAGTGTGGCGAATGCGGGAAGCTGTTCAGATATAGTTCGGAACTCAAACGACATACCACAACACACACAAGAAAAAAGTCATCTTCAAAACTTGTGCATCACCAAAGAACACCGCACAACATCGAGCCCCATAAGTGTGGCGAATGCGGGAAGCTGTTCAGATATAGTTCGGAACTCAAACGACATACCACAACACACACAGGAAAAAAGTCATCTTCAAAACTTGTGCATCACCAAAAAACACATCACGACAACAGGCCCCATAAGTGTGGCGAATGCGGAAAGCTGTTTAGATATAGTTCGGAGCTCAAACGACATACCACAACACACACAGGAAAAAAGCCATTTCAATGTTTTCAATGTGGGAAAAGCTTCAGTCGCAAAGGTTGTCTCAAGACACATGAGATGATCCATTCTGGGGAAAAGCCATTTGAGTGTTCCAGCTGTGGAAAATGTTTTATTCAAAAGGTGGAACTCAAGAGGCACCAGGGGACCATTCCATCAACGGCGGTAACCCCAAATCCGAGCTCAAGTCGGTAAACTAAGCTATTTTTAGACAGAGATCCGTTCCATCAGCCTTGCTAACCTGAAACTCAGCTGAGTTGCCACGGTAATTTATGCTCCAACGTTAACCTGGTAGCTCCCAGGTTTAACACCAGGCTAAATTAATCAGTGTTGCATAAAACATGAACCTGGAAACAGCTGTCACAACGGGCACGTTCCGCATCATTTTACGAGATCAAAGCGAACCAGTCACTCTATTTTAATAGTCTATGATGTGATAATGCCAGTAAAAACTACAATAGTTACCATTGTCTTTCATTTCGCGGGTTTTATGATAATCTGCACATTTTTAAAAACATTTATAGTGTTGATTTACTAACACAATATCGGACAATTCCTCCATAATACTGAAGACATGAATGGCACAGTGGGCAGGTGCGCTGCGTAATAAGTGGTCGTCCCGGGTTCAAGTCCTGCGTGGCGACATGTTAGAAATAAAAACTTTATAACATATTTTTGCCTATTCTCTCCTTTGATGTCCCTTTGTGGCTTCATTTGATGTCAAGCACTAGGTCTACCAATAGGCCTAGGTCTACCTTAAATGTAGACCTTTGCTATTTTCAACATAGGCAATAAAAAAACGTCTTCACAACCACCTTGCAGATGCCTACGCTTGGAGTTTGTATTGCAATGATTCAATTATCTCTGCCTAACGTTTTACCTAGTCTTGCCTGCTATCATAAAATAAATTCTTCTGAAAGATAAAATTAAAACAACTTAGATGATGCAATTGTAGCAGAGTGGAGTTTCCTAAGATTTCAGACCTTTACTTGATTAGGTTTTAAAAGGTGACTACGCCAGTCTCGTTAACGGGTGAGACAACCCAGGTGTTAATACACAATTTTCCCCCGACAGGTTCTGGATGAGGAACGAGGACACAGCTGTTAATACATATGATTCTCTTTATTTTCTCCTTGCACATCAAGTCTTTCTTTAAAAAGGGTGCAGGTAGGCAGGTAGGAGGACAAGTACAGTTCACTAGATATTCACACACAAGCTTCCACAAGGTAGTAGGCGATGGTTATGTGTAAACCAGAAGGCTGAGGCCTGATGCCACCGAGAAGGCCAAGCTTAATATATATATTTAAATGAACAATCGCAACACTGTGAACTACAAAAAAACAACCACACAGTAAATCAAACACAAAGGAAAATATAGAGGCCTAAATAAAACGCCAAACTGATAAATAAATCCAAAGTAAATAACTCAAAAAGAGATAGAAAATCACAGCACACAAGATATTTCACAGTGAAGCGATACTCAGAAATCAAACCAATCAGATGAGAGATTATGCACTAATTCAGGTGAGTCAACACCGCCACAATAAGTCTACACAATGAAACCGAGCCAACCAACTGGTCTCCGGTGATTCACTCCTGGCCCCAGGAGTGGATGACCGGAGCCAGTCGTGCCAGACAGCACAAAGTGAGAAAACGTACACACCTGCGTAGGCCCAAAACAAGCCACTCACTACCTCCTGCTTACTAAAAGAGCTCGTAGTAAAACAAAACAAAACAAAACAAAACAAACCAGGGAAAAGACGGCGGTGTCCCCCCGCCCCCAACAGTAACATGCGTCTCTAACCCTCAATGGGTACGGCAGAGCGGGCTAGGAGTTGAAAGGTCCTTCATCTCCACTGGACCCCACAAGCAGAGCTTGCCCAGTGGCTTTAAGTTGACACACACTCAACCAAATCTCCAATGCCACTGCCACGATAACCAGCAGCGCACAAACGGCAAGCAATTGCCAGGTAGCTCAAACGAGCTCAGGTGCCAAACCTAGCGTCTAATTGTCTAGCTACCTGGGTCAACCCGGAAGTGCAATTTATGCTGCTGTGAGGGATGCATCATTGCCCACTTTTCCCCTGGGTCCTAGCACCCCGCCCTGCCAACCCACAGGTAAGACCTGTAAAAAACAAAAAACAGAAAAGCCAGAAGGCCAATCTCCCAATGTTGTGCACATACTCCTCTGACTACACATCCCACATGCTACATACATCCCCACTTTGAAATGGCACCGTCCCGGTGCCACGCAGTATGCACCCCACTACATTGCCATGCCATACAATCACTACACACACACACACAGACACGCACACACGCACACACACACACTATCACTTGCTAAATAGCAACTGGAGTAACACCATCACACACATGCATACACACACAACTAGACAATGGAGAACACAGGATGGGGTCACACTGGGCTGGATAGACGTGGACATTCTCCTTGAGTCTGGAGTCCCACTGTTTGGACCATTCTCCGGCCCCCTTGGTGACTGTCTTCTGGTTGAGCGGCGCGTGGAAGCCCGCCCATTACCCCTTGACCAGGGTGTCGGCGAGGGTTGCGTCCCAGCATGAACCCGCGGCTCGTCACAGTTCCTTGCAAGATGACACGGCTGCCCACACCGCCAGCACGTGAAACTGGCCTCCTGCGACTCTGGTTGAGGTTGCTGCGATATACCCAGCCACCTGGACAGCACATCCAGCTGCCCTCGCTGATGCGCTGCCATCTCCCTCAACTCAGACAGTCCTTCCATAGTGCTTCTCTCCTGGGCTGCAACGTGGAACTGTGGTGTCCGCTGTAAGGGGGCAACCGCCGTCTTTCCCCAGCATAAAAACAAATAACCCAAAAAAAAATAAGAACCACGAGCTCTAAACCAACAGCTGTGCCTCAGAGGTCATCCTTAGCCGACTACGCCAAATGTAGCAGAGAGGAGTTTCCTAAGATTTCAGACCTTTACTTGATTAGGTTTTAAAAGGTGACTACGCCAGTCTCGTTAACGGGTGAGACAACCCAGGTGTTAATACACAATTTTCCCCCGACAGGTTCTGGATGAGGAACGAGGACACAGCTGTTAATACATATGATTCTCTTTATTTTCTCCTTGCACATCAAGTCTTTCTTTAAAAAGGGTGCAGGTAGGCAGGTAGGAGGACAAGTACAGTTCACTAGATATTCACACACAAGCTTCCACAAGGTAGTAGGCGATGGTTATGTGTAAACCAGAAGGCTGAGGCCTGATGCCACCGAGAAGGCCTAGCTTAATATATATATTTAAATGAATAATCACAACACTGTGAACTACAAAAACAACCACACAGCAAATCAAACACAAAGAAAAATATAGAGGCCTAAATAAAACGCCAAACTGATAAATAAATCCAAAGTAAATAACTCAAAAAGAGATAGAAAATCACAGCACACAAGATATTTCACAGTGAAGCGATACTCAGAAATCAAACCAATCAGATGAGAGATTATGCACTAATTCAGGTGAGTCAACACCGCCACAATAAGTCTACACAATGAAACCGAGCCAACCAACTGGTCTCCGGTGATTCACTCCTGGCCCCAGGAGTGGATGACCGGAGCCAGTCGTGCCAGACAGCACAAAGTGAGAAAACGTACACACCTGCGTAGGCCCAAAACAAGCCACTCACTACCTCCTGCTTACTAAAAGAGCTCGTAGTAAAACAAAACAAAACAAAACAAAACAAAACAAACCAGGGAAAAGACGGCGGTGTCCCCCCGCCCCCAACAGTAACATGCGTCTCTAACCCTCAATGGGTACGGCAGAGCGGGCTAGGAGTTGAAAGGTCCTTCATCTCCACTGGACCCCACAAGCAGAGCTTGCCCAGTGGCTTTAAGTTGACACACACAACCAAATCTCCAACGCCACTGCCACGATAACCAGCAGCGCACAAACGGCAAGCAATTGCCAGGTAGCTCAAACGAGCTCAGGTGCCAAACCTAGCGTCTAATTGTCTAGCTACCTGGGTCAACCCGGAAGTGCAATTTACGCTGCTGTGAGGGATGCATCATTGCCCACTTTTCCCCTGGGTCCTAGCACCCCGCCCTGCCAACCCACAGGTAAGACATGTAAAGGCAAAAAAAAAGAAAAGCCAGAAGGCCAATCTCCCAATGTTGTGAACATACTCCTCTGATTACACATCCCACATGCTACACAATCATTTTATTTTTGCGCATTGAAATGATGGCAGTCGAGGTTAGGACGAGACTCTCGCTTCGATAACTGAGTTATGATCTGTCATTACGCATGGTGGGGATTGAACGCTGGTCTCTCAATCAAAGTGCGGTTGCGTTACCGCTCGCCTACAGGTAGGCGCCTGACATCTCTGACAAAGACTTGATTTGAAAAGCCATGCCCGAGTCTACAACATGATCGTATTTTCGACAATCGTCGATATGGACTTCCCATGTACAACGTGCACGAGCGCAACGCCAGCTTTGATGAGCGCGGCTGAAGTGAAACTAGCCAAGACGCAGCTGATCCTCAGTGGTGGAACGGCGTCTGCCTCAAGTTTCAGCTGCTGTTAGTTGAAACTCCGCTTTTGCTCGTAAGCGCCGCTGAATTCAGCGCCAATGATGGAATGGTCCCCAGGTCATCCATTCAGGCGAGAAGCCCTTTCGTTGTTGTCAATGTGGACATTGCTTTATTGATAAGACCCGACTCAAAGCACATGAGATGATCCATTCTGGAGAGAAACCATATCAGTGTTCTGATTGTGGAAAAGCTTTTAGCTGGAAGCATTTACTCAAGAGCCACCAGATCATCCATTCAGAAAAGCCATTTCATTGTTCTGTGTGTCAAAAGGGATTTCACCGTAAACGTTCCCTTGTTGCACACCAGTGGACCCATGACAAAAGTCATGTAGAGGAAAAACCATTGCTATGCAGTCACTGCGGAAAATCTTTTCGTACTACCCGTGATCTCAGGAGACATGAAATGACCCATACAGGGGAAAAGCGGTTTGTCTGTTCTCACTGTGGAAAGGGTTTCATTCAGAAAAGTAATCTTCAGAGACACTTCAGGGGAATTCATGCTGGAAGCAATCATGTGACTGTGGAAAAGCTTCCAACCAGAAAAGTTCTCTAAAACTACACTTAACATCTCATAACAGCAGTGACAGTCACAGCATTGTTTGGTTGTGTTGGATTAGATCGATTTATCACATTTTGCATGTCTGTATCTTGTTCTGTGTTTTCAAACAAATAAAAAACCTGAGCACATTCTGAATTCGCTGGATGGATGTTATGTGAGAGATAGTAGCTTGTGAGGCAGTCATTATTAATATTAATATATTATTGTTATGCATCACAACAGTATGCATGGATCCTATTTAAAGGTGGAGCTTTTGAACAAGCTCATGATATTGTGTAAATAAATGCATTTCAGCATTGTGGAATTGGAATTAATTAAAACTTGGTCATGGGCAATGACTCAATGAACACTTCAAAACGTGTCTAAGATGTAAATAAAGCATGCACAAATGTCTATAGCTGCTTTTCACAGCCAATATTATGCCAACTTATGTGTATACCAGCTCACTGGCTTGTTGCACTTGCAGTATTTTAAAAAAATCATCTATTTGTTTTGTTTCTTATTTTAACTAGTACAATGGAATGATCAGTCCTTGGTCAGTAAAGCAATAAATGATATTGGAAGAGTAGCCTATAATCAAAAAATACCCACACACCCGTATTCCAACCACACCACACACAATTGCATGCAAATCCCACACACCCACACACGCATATCACAGTCATACATATCCCCTCCCAGATGAAAAGCTATAGGCTAGGCATAATTCACTGTCTGGGAAAAAAACCCGCCAGAAAATACAGTGTTTTTGGACATCAGAAAGGAATACGGAGACAAGTTCATTAAACCTTTTGTGGGATCATGGTGACATAAAAATCAACTGAACAACTGCATTTTTCTCAAGTAGTTTTGTACTTCTTAGTTTGGTAGAAAGTGTACCCCCCATCTCTCATAACTTCTATCCCCTGCTAACTTAATTCATGCCTGTATCAAGTTTAGAGTCAGAAGGTTAATGGCTTCATCAGTCTACAAATTGCCACCCAGGGCGGCGTAAAATGCAGTGGCAACCTGTCTCAGTGTGTCATGTTTTGCCATTTACTCTGCCGAAAATATCAAATTACGACAAACAGATTAGCCACAGTTAACAACATTCAGCAGTGCATTCAGGGATGATTCTCCTGTGCTAATAATAATGTTGACTGTGCTGGTAGCAGTGATTTAAGATCCTGCAGGTGGGAAAAAGAGGAGATTAGGTTGTCAGGTTTCAATAGGTGTCAGTTTCACTAGTGAAAAACAACATCGTTATTTTTCTTTCATGTCACTATGGCAAAAACAAGACAACATTTATTTCAATTCAATTCTACAAGGATCAATTATTATCAATAGTCATATTATTCAAGGCATGCAGTGGAATGTGTGCAACATAAACAGCAGAAGGTCTAACAAACAAAGCTAATAACATTCCTTTTCCACATTCCATTTTGAACATGATTAGATGCTGGGTTATCACACAACTGTACAGGTATTTATCAAGAAAACTGAGCAAATGTAACAAAAAAACCTTTCTTCTCCATTTGACCTGTTATATCAATCCATTTAATGCTCTAGTGTGCATGGCTGACCTGGTGAAAAAATCTTGAGACAGCTGTAAATAGAGCACAGTAGGCTACAGTGCCTTCCTACCTATTTCCATGTACAGTACAGTGTTCCTTCCTCCTGCCTGTTCTCAACACAAGTGATTTCACTGTTTGGCTCATCTACCATTAGGCTACATCAGATAATTAGCATATGAGTATATTAAGTATATTATATTAAGTATATGAGAGAGAGATAAATCAGGGTGGTTCTTTTCTGGTATCCATGAGATGTCGGGTGAACGCCCCATTAGGAGACCTAAGTCTTGAGGTTGAGAATAAATGGAGTCCCCTTAGCGCTGTAGATGGCGGTAGCGCACGTCTGGTGCAAACACCACAAAAGGAGAAGAAAAAGAAGGAACAACGCCCCCTTAGGGGACCGAATTTTGAGCACACTCCGTTGCATTGGATGGACGGGGTTTGACATATCTTTCTCTCTTATATTAATTTAAAGGCCTAAGTAAGTATACGTTACCAGAGTAACTCATCTGAGATTCATGTTAGCAAGACAAATGATATCTGTCAAAAAATAGCACAGATTAGCGACTTGAACTCAGATTTGCAGCTAGCACCTTTTGGTGGAACAGTCCTCATGTTCTTGGACAACCGTATCTCACGCCTTTCGTAAAGTCTTCACGAAAAAATAGAGTAATTTTCGTGGTGCATTCACGTTATTGCCCGCCTTTCGTTAAGTCTTCACGAAAATAATAGATTAATTTTCACGCTGCCTATTCACTTGAATTGCCCAACTGCTGCCTAGCGACCCACTAGTTTGATGCCCTTTCGGTAGCCTACCGTCACATGGTAATCAAACATTTCAAACAAGCAATTTAGGGTTAGGTTTAGGGTCAAGGTTAGAGTTAAGGTTAGGGTTAGGTTTAGGTTTAGGTTTAGGGGACATAAGGGTTAGGGTTAGGGTTAGGGTTTAGGGTTAGGGTTAGGGTTAGGTTAGGGTTAGGGTTAGGGTTAGGGTTAGGTAAGTACCGAAAGGGCGTCGAATTAGTGAGTCCCGAGTGTATCAGCAGTGTTCTGTCAGCAGAGGTGGAAGAAGTACTGAAGTTGTGTACTTAAGTAAAAGTAGAAGTACCCTGCGAAAAAATTACTCAAGTGAAAGTAAAAGTTGTTTCCCAAAAACGTACTTAAGTAAAAGTCCTAAGTACTAACTTTTAAATGTACTTTTCAGTACAAAAGTACAAGTAGGCCTACTCACGCAATGGCTGTCTTTCTCCATGTCTACCTACTTGATCCAATAGGAAAAAGTGTCTGCAACGGTTTTCGGTTCTATTTGAACATGACTATGGAGTCCTGTTAATGTTTTTAAAAGTATATTTTCTGTCTGGGTGTCAATTTGGAAGAGGGGCTTGGTCCCGCCTCCCTGCCCGCAGCTGAGGCTACTGAAATATCCACGAAACACAACAGGAAAACCTAGGATAAATGTAACTAGTAACAAAGTCTTCTCCTAGAAATGTAAGGAGTAGAAAGTACAAGTAATTGTCAAAAAATGTAATTGAGTAAAAGTAAAAGTCTGCATTTTTATTTTTACTCAAGTAAGTACAAATTCCAGAAAAAACTACTTAAGTACAGTAACGAAGTAAAAATACTTAGTTACGTTCCACCTCTGTCTGTCAGCACCCCCTCCCCGCCCCTGCAGACGTTTGGATACTCATAGCATCAGTGGGGCAATTCAAGTGAATAGCCTAGGCAGCCTGAAAATTAATCTATTATTTTCGTGAAGACTTTACGAAAGGCGGGCAATAACGTGAAAGCACCACGAAAATTACTCTATTTTTTTCGTGAAGACTTTACGAAAGGCGTGAGATAGGGCTCTCTTGGAATAGACCCCAAAGTCTGCATGATGAGATGAAATGTCCCGAAATAAACACAGACTATCACTTCACCTAGTGTCATTGTAAACATTCTGATTTCAAGAAAAGCTGTGTCTTTGTCTACCTGGACCAAGCTGTGTCTTTATTTAGTTAGACACGTCATTACAATAGAAGTGGCAGCCGCTGATCGGCTGTGCAAAACATGACATTTGAGTCTTCCTGGCAGAACTACCACAGGTTTACATTTTGGTTGCTTATGGCTGGGTGCAACAAGTTAAACACATTTCATCATGCATGTGCGAAAGTAATGAAAGCATAATAACAATAACAATATCTGGTTTGAACTACTAAAACCTGACACATATGGGGCATGAACGGCCATCCAGGTACTTTGCTCGTGAATGTGCATTACGCCCGTTTGTGGGGGAAAGCAAGCCGAATGTCTCATTAACTACATGCTACATCGGCTACCCTAAAGCCGGGCATACACTGTGCGATATTTTCACTCGTGGGTCTTAAGCTGCTGCTCACACTGCACGATGGAATTTCACTGTTTAAAAGCTCACCGCTCACGACTTACGTCCTCACACTACACGAGCCGACAGTCGGATGCGAGTGAAATGCTTCCACCGTACGATGCGACAGGCATGTTTCCCCGGTCTGCAGAGGAGGGAACATGCGCACCTGAGGTGGGGATGAGGTCTCTCCCAACAGCGAATCGCACGGCCCTATTCATTTGTGCATGTGAAGTGTCAAATCAGGTCGTAGCACTGCTTTAACTGTGCGATTTACGCACGAGCCACGACCAGAATTTCAAACTGTTTTGATTTTCTTGCGACCCTGCGATTGCACGATCGTGAGGTGAAATCGCTTGTCGTTACCCCATGTAAACTGCACGATGCGAGACTCACGATTGACCTGCGATTGAGCAAGAAGTCGGCCCGACTCTCAAAAAGTCGTGCGAGTGCCAAATCAGGTCAAAATCGGGGCAAAAGTCGCACAGTGTAAGCCCAGCTTAAATGAACACTGTCCATGCTTCAGCCATGCTTTTGGCTAAATTATTTGAACAGCCAGCGACACAACGTGTTTTTGGCATGTTGCACATGATTAACGCTAGCCTACAGGTCCTTGTCTTTCGTTTATTCTTTCCCAACACCACCAATTGACTTGCATTGGCTCCCACCCCCAATGTTTTCCCCCCAAAAAGGGTGTAACGCACATGGAAAACGTCACGCCATTCATGCATATGGGGCACCTAAGTCACGCCCTACTTCCTGACCATGGGACAGAAGTAGCAAAACAATTGAATGAAAGTGAATGAGGAAGGTCGAGGTCGATTAATGGTGCATTGATGGGCGTTTGACGTCCTAGCAATCACTGGGCGTTTGAATCTCAAATTCCCTGACTTTGAGATTCAGCATTTGTTTCAGTGCGTAGGGCGCTCATGCTGAATATTTCAGTTAATTCAGTGCACTGAAAGCACCCGGATGATGCCCTAACAACGGCGAAAAATGCAGTGCTTGAACGATGGACACTGCACACACTAAACGGTCGGCATATTGATAATGAAAAGGAAGAAACGTGGTGTTCAGTTCAGTAGAAGAGTTTGATCAACAGTCTCCTAATACTGTAGGTAATGTTGCTGAGACACCAACCTTTTCATGCCAAACCAACTATATAGGCGTTTAGTTGCCAGTTGGGATGAAGGAAATGTAAATACAAGCATGACACACTGTGCACTGTAAACAGTAGCCAACCAATATTTTGCTATGCTCACCAGTCACTGCCTGCTCAGACTTTTCCATGACACTATGCACTTAAGACCCCAGTGCACTGTGAGCACTATGTACTAACCATCAGGGCACTGACACAAGTGTTCGATGATATACAGGGTTAGGTACCCCATTGAAACCTGACGCTCAATCTCTCCTGTTTCCCACCTGCAGTAAGGTAATCACTGCTAGCAGCACAGCCAACATTATTAATAGCACAGGAGAATCATTGCTGAATGCACTGCTGAATGTTGTTAACTGTGGCTAATCTGTTTGTCGTAATTTGATATTTTCGGCAGAGTAAATGGCAAAGGATGGCACACTGAGACAGGTTGCATTTTACGCCGCCCTGGGTGGTGATTTGTAGACTAATGAAGCCATTAACCTTGTGACTCTAAACTTGATACAGGAATTAGGTTTGCAGGAGATTGCAGTGTTGACTTGGAAAAAAATTACAATTTTCATTGCTACATAATTCTCTTTCTAGCCAAAGGGCTAAACTAAACTGAGGTTGGGGAAACAACAACTAGTGCGTAGGAAAAACAAAATCGATTTTGTCAAATGAAATGCTTTAGTCTATGTTGAAAAGCAAACAAAAAAAGAAAGACTTGGGAAAAAATTGGGGTGTAATGTCAAATGTTCTATCAAACAGCTTCCTTTGTGGAGGTCTGCACTCTCTGAGTGCATTTCTAGTTCCCTGATGTTTATTACTGCTTGATGGCTTTCTTTTGGGACACATGACCTCAGAAAACCAGTGAGCTGACGCCTAACAAATTGTCATGATACAGTTTACAATAAAACGTAGAAAAAGGCTGTTGGCCGAAACATTGTTCATGACAGAATCTGGCATCCACAATAAAAAGACTGTGCGATCTTCTTCAGCTTATGACTGACGAGTAGGCCTTCCATAACCAGCACCTCAAAGGTATGCGTTGGTATCCTTTTCAAAAACAGGCTACATTAAAAGCAAATTCTAAATGCTCTGATTATTTTTTGACTGGAGAAATGGAATCCTGCTACAGTCTCCCAGACTTAGTAGCAGAGCTCACGAAGCTGCATGAAACTACAGGTCGGGCAAGAGCCAGGCAACCATCATTAACCAGTATGACCACTTTAAACCAAAATTAATTCAGTAAAAGATAATTCATTTTATGTCTCTTGGTTCTTGACTTCCTGACAGAACTTCAAATGTCTCTAGAACCTATAGGGACATACTAACATCCCTGTTTTACACAGTGTCACTGTCCCAACCCACAGCCTCAGATTTTTTTTAATGATAGAAGAAAAATGCCTATATTATTTGGGTCATGGTTCAATCTACATTAACAGCAGCTCTTTTGCACTTGAGATGACCCTGAGATATTCTTGTTGGTTCACCAATAATTGGCCACGTTAAACGCTGCAACTTAGTGCAATCTCTTGAATGACTATCCATATTGCTCCAGCATTTCATATTCAGGTCCCTCTTCCTACACCATACACAGACAGACACTGTTGACAAATTCAATTTTTTTCTTTCCTATCCCGCTCCCCCATCTCCAGGTGGAAGTTGAGGGATATGGCCCAAAGTCAGCTGCTGATGTGATCTGACATGCCGGTGGTGAATTAGGAGACTCTGGCCCTCATCTTTGTACATGTTGTGTGCAACAGAGCATGGCAAAAAGGTACACAGACATTCATACAAACACATTTTTTTACCCAACATCCTGTCTGTCACGCACACACACACACACACACACACACACACACACACACACACACACACACACACACACACACACACACACACACACACACACTTTTTTTGCCAAACATCTCTCTGTCACCTACTCTCCGCGACGGGCTCCCATGTTTAATTCATGGCTGCAATGTACTCGTCGCCCTGTACCTGATGGGGAGAGCAAGCAAGCAAGCCAGCCTAGCTGATCTCAGGAGGGTGTGTGTGTGTGTGTGTGTGTGTGTGTGTGTGTGTGTGTGTGTGTGTGTGTGTGTGTGTGTGTGTGTTGCAGAGCTGATGAAACCCCTGTGGCCTCTCAAAACGCACGATGCGACGCGAGGTGAAAACTGTTTTGAGCGATAGCTACAGGAGGAAGAAGGAAGGAGTTGGACGCTTGCCTAATAGCCCCGCCGCTTGACGTTTCGCATCTGAGGGTGTAACCTAACCTCCGTATCCTTTTCATATTGTGTTTGACACCCCACCCTGTCAGACATGCGATATCCATAATGGCAAATGATGGTGGTTGTCACGCTGATGGATATTGTTGTGTTGATAGAAGTCCCCCTCCACCAGCGTTGGAGAGGAGGGTGTC